>NC_057794.1:386079917-386323297 GCF_018294505.1 Triticum aestivum | reverse complement strand
CCCCCCCCATCGCTGGCCCAGCTGGTGGCCCAGCCCACCACCGCAAACCCCCTCGCCGCTCGTCGTCTTCCTCTGCCAGTAGGCAGAGGCGAGGCGTGGCGCGCGCCCGAGAGCCCCGACGCCACCTCCTGCTTCGCGGCCCTCCTAGCGACCCCACGACGCCGCCCCACGCTCCCTCTCGCTTTCCCCTCCTCTCCCTGGATCTCACTCTCTCCCCGAGCTCGTCTCTCTCCCTCTCTCTCCCGAACCCGAGCACTATCGCCGCCGCCGACGAACACCACCCCGGCCATCGCCTCCCCCTTGTCCCCTCGAGCAGTCCGCGAGCTCTACCGTGCCGCCCTCGCCCTCCCCGCCGTCACACGCGACCGGAGAAGCCCTGAAGCGCCGCCCCGACGTTCTTCCCCTCCTCGGACCCGCCGATCGCTGTCGCCGAATTCGCCGCCGACAGGACGCCCCCGAGCCCGCTGACCACCTCTACCTCTCCACGGTGAACTCCTCTTCCTCTCCCCCTAGCCCCGTGTTTGTTCGGCCTCCGTAGCCGCCGTTTCCACCTCACCGGAAACTCCCCGCCGCCGGCCATGGCGCCGCCGTGGCCAGGGCCACCCCAGCTGGCGCCCGAGCATGCTACCAAGTTCGCCGCCCTCCCAGGAGCCTGCAGCGCCCTTCCGTTTCCCCTCTAGTGCACCGCAGCGTCGAGCCCGAGCTCGCCCGAGCTCCGGCGGCCGCCTAGGTCGCCGCCGGCACCGATTCCGGCCGCCCCGAGCGCAACTGACTCCACCAAGAGCTTCGGCTCGTCCCCAGCTCCTCCTAGATGCCCTCCGCGGCCCATTTGGTCGCCGGAGTGGCCAAAACAACTCTCGCCGCCGCGTCGGGCTCGCCGGCGGCTAAACGCCGGCAGCCGACTTTGACTTTGACCACGGGTGGGCCCCGGTTGACTCTCCTGAGTCAATGACAGGTGGGGCCCAGCCCTGTTAACTATTAGGATTAGTTTAAATTAATTTTAGTTAAGCTAATCACACTGACACGCGGGACCCACTGTCAGGTTTGACCCGGACCATGTTCCGTTGACCACTGACGTCACACTGACGTCAGGCTGACGCAGTAATTGATTTTCTGGATTTATTATAATTCAGGAAATTCCAGAAAATGCCTAAAACTTCAATAAATCATAGAAAATTAACCGTAACTCCAAATTAAATAATTTATATATGAAAAATTATCAGAAAAATTCAAGGAATCCATCTGTACCATTTTCATGCTTGTTAGAACAACTTATAGCTGCTGTTTAGCACAAATCAATTAAAGGGCATTTATTTAATCACATATGGAGTTTGAATTTGAATTTTATATTCAAACCAACTCCATTTAACTTGCTGCTAGTTGCATTAGCTCAAAACACATTCATATTGCCATGTCATAGCATGCATCATACTGTGCATTGCATTGATCGTGTTTCTTCTGTGTTTGCCGGTGCTGTTCCCCCTCGGTAGACGTTGTACCGATGATGTGATCGTTGACACTGATGAAGACTCAATGTTATCTTCAGAAGTGCCAGGCAAGCAAAACCCCCTTGTTCATTCCGATACAATCCTACTCTCTCGCTCCTGCTCTCTATTACTGCATTAGGACAACAGCGATTCAACTGTTACTTGCTGCGGTAGCTGAACCCCTTTATCCTCTGCATGACCTGTCATTCCACAGTAATTAGATGAAACCCACTAGCATGAGTAGGAGTTGTTTGAGCCCTGTTGTGCCTACTCCTTCATGTTTGTTTGTCATGCCTGCTACTGCTTAGAGTTGAGTCAGGTCTGATTCATCGGGGATGAATCAGAGGCGTGTGAACATGTCCTACTGTGTGTGAGCTAAGTGTATGAATACGATTTGGTAAAGGTAGCGGTGAGAGGCCATGTAGGAGTACATGGTGGGTTGTCTCATTGCAGCCGTCCTCAGGAACTGAGTTCTGTGTTTGTGATCCATGATTCAGCTACTACCACGCATTGGGCCCGAAACCAATGGACCCTCTCGGCTTCTTGATCACCCTTGTCCTCTATCCAGGAGTTGCAAGTAGTTTCTGGTGTTTGTAGTATGCTGGAGGCCGTGCGCAGCGCTGACCGTAGGGGTGGGCTGTGATGCGGTAGGCACGTGGCCGGGTAAACCGGGCGCCCGTTTGGTGTCACGGAACCCTGTTCACATCGTTTGGGGCTGTGAGCGAAACTCCGGCCGGATCTCCTCATGGATGGAACCCGAATAGGCGATAAACCTGGACTAGAGACTTGAGTGTTTAGGTAGGCCGTGGCCGACACCCACGTTGGGCTTCCGCTTGAAGGTTGCCGAGTACATGTCGTGTAAACGGCGGTAAGTGGTGAGAGCGTGTGTGAAGAAGTACACCCCTACAGGGTTAATATGATCTATTCGAATAGCCGTGTCCGCGGAAAAGGACTTCTGGGTTGCTTATATCAGTTCATAGACAAGTGAAAGTGGATACTCTAAAATACGCAAGATAAGCGTGAGTGCTATGGATGGCGTTCTCGTAGGGAGACGGGAGCGGATCCATAGTGGTGTATTGATATGGTGAATATGTGGACTCGTGTGCGCCACCTCAAAAGAGTCGCTTGCAGTCGTAGTTTAGGATAGCCACCGAGTTAAAGCTGGCTTGCTGCAGTTAAACCCCACCATCCCCTTGTTGAAAATGATGCATATGTAGTTAGTTCTGACGTAAGTCTTGCTGGGTACATTTGTACTCACGTTTGCCTATTTTATGTTTTTGCAGAGAGACTTCAGTCTCACTAGTATTTCCGCGTGGTCTTCGACGTTTAGCTTGATACCTCAGCTACGATCTTGTGCCCCGGCAGGATCTGATAGATAGTCAGGCTTCTCAGCCCTTTTCATTTATAGATGTCTGTACTCAGACATGATAGCTTCCGCTTGTGCTTTGACTTGTATGCTCTGCGTGTTGGGTCATGAGACCCATGTTTGTAATATCTCGCTCCTCGGAGCCTAATGAATAAAGTACTTGTGTCGTAGAGTCATGTTGTGATGCTTCGTTGTATTTGCACATATCGAGCATACTGTGTGTGTGATTGAAATGCTTGGTATGTGTGGGATCTGACTATCTAGTTGTTTATCTTTAGTAGCCTCTCTTACCGGGAAATGTCTCCTAGTGTTACCGCTGAGCCATGGTAGCTTGCTACTGCTCTGGAACACTTAGGCTGGCCGGCATGTGTCCTTCTTCGTTCCTGTGTCTGTCCCTTCGGGGAAATGTCACGCTTTGAGTACCGGAGTCCTGTTAGCCCGCTACAGCCCGGTTTACCGGAGTCCTGCTAGCCCAGTGCTACAGCCCGGACCCACTTGCTGATGACCGACACGTTCGAAGCTGGGTCATGGATGCCTGTCCCTGTAAGTCTGTGCCACTTTGGGTTTACGACTAGTCATGTCAGCCCGGGCTCCTTATCATATGGATGCTAGCGACACTATCATATACGTGAGCCAAAAGGCGCAAACGGTCCCGGGAAAAGGTAAGACGACACCCGTGGAGATACCGTGTGTGAGGCCGCAAAGTTATTGTCACATCCCTAGCTTCTGGCATTGCACTAGTACTAGCCTTTGGTGATGCATCATGTTTACTTTTACAGAAAGTTGAAATGGGGATTGTCCAAACCCTAGCATTTTAAGAATTCACCAGGTTCACCTAAAATATTTTCAGTCAATCCAAGTGGCTTTCAAAAATGTTCATCATTTTTGGAAAAATGCTGGAAACAGTAACCAGAGATGATGCACATTTTTCCATGTCATTTTGGATCTTTGAACTAATATATATTGTATTTGAGTTGGAGCAAATATATGTTATATATATTTTTAATGCTTCAATAATTCTGATATTTTGTGAGGGGCTCTGGAATATTACTTTCAGTCCCTGCAAAAATTATTGGAAGAAACAAAAATGATTTAGTGTTTGAACTAAATCAAAACAGATGAAACAAATAGAAAACAATGATTAAAAAATAAAACAGAGCAAAAATAAAAAGGGAGACGGCCACCTGGGCCACTTACCTGCTTACCTGCCCGGCCCAGCTCCTCCCGCTGGCCCAGCCCACCACCACAGCCTCCCTGTCGTCTTCCTCCCTGGACAGGAGGACGAGGGCGTGTGCCCGACGCTCGCCGGCACGCGCGCGCGCCACCTCCCCCCTGCTGGCCACCTCCTGCTTCCCCCGGACTCCCTTGATGCCCCGGACGAAGCCACGCAGCTGCCCCGCACCGCTCTCACTCTCCCTCGCCCTCCCCTTCTTCCCCTGCTCTCTCTCCCTCTCACCCGAGAACCACCGCCGCCACCGACGCCGATTGCCGCAGCCACCGTGCTCCTCTCGCCTCCCCGACGCCTCCCAGAGCTCCGCAAGTCCTCCCTCGTCCTCCTCGTCGTCTCACGCGACCAGAAGAGCCCCGGAACGCCGCCCCCGACGTTTTCCCCCTCGCCGGCCGCCGAGGATCTTCTCCGTCGAATTCGGCCACTCTGGCGCGCCCCCGAGCTCGCTGACCCTCCCTGCGTGATCCCTGTGAGCTCCACTCCGTTTCCCCTCCTCCATTTTGTTCGTTTCCGTGCCGTAGCACCCCGGCCACATTCCCGAGCGCCGCCGTCCGCCATGGACGCCGGGCATGGCACTGACGTGCTGCTGCGGCCAGACCGACGAGCCTAGCGTGCTCCTAGCTGCCCCAGGAGTCCGCATAGCCCCTCAGCCAGCCCCCTAGCGCCCCGTAACCTCGCTCCGCCCAAACCCGAGCTCCGGCAGCCGCTGCGGCCCCCACTCCGGCGAGCTCCGGCCACCCCCGCACCTCCCGATGGCCCCCCTAGATGCGCACGGGCACGGGCTACCCTCTGGTGCCCTTGGCTTGGCCCAAAACCCCTCGCAGCGCCACTCCGGCGAGCTCCCGCCGCAGTTTTGGTCGTCGCCGGCCGAACTCCGGCGAAGTCGACGTGGCTTAGTTAATTAGTCACTAACCCCCCCACCTACTGACGCTGACAAGTGGGCCCCAGGGCTTAGTCAAAGCTAACCAGCCCGGGTCAACGCGGGATTAGTCCCTGTGTCACTGACGTGTGGACCCCACACGTCAGGTTTGACCTGGGGCGCTCGGTTGACCCTGCTGACGTCACTATTACGTCATGCTGACGCAGTATTTGTTCTAGAATTTAAATAAATCCTAAATGATTTATAAATTCCAGAAAATGACTAAAACTTCCAAAATTCATAGAAAATTAACCGTAACTCCAAATTTAATAAATTATATATGAAAAATTATCAGAAAAATTCAAGGAATCCATCTGTACCATTTTCATGCATGTTAGAACAACTTATAGCTGCTGTTTAGCACAAATCAATTAAAGGGCATTTAAATAATCACATATGGAGTTTGAATTTGAATCTTGGATTCAAACCAACTTCATTTAATCTGGTTTTAGTTGCATTAGCTCAAAACACATTCATTTTGCCATGTCATGATCATGCATCATATTGTGCATTGCATTGATTGTGTTCCTTTCTGTGTTGCCGGTATTTGTCCCCTCTCGATAGACGTGATACCGATGACGTGATCGTTGACACTGATGAAGACTCAATGTTATCTTCAGAAGTGCCAGGCAAGCAAAACCCCCTTGTTCATTCCGATACAATCCCACTCTCTCGCTCCTGCTCTCTTTTACTGCATTAGGACAACAACGATTCATCTGTTACCTGCTGCGGTAGCTGAACCCCTTTATCATTTGCATGACCTGTCATTGCCACAGTAAATAGATGAAACCCACTAGCATGAGTAGGAGTTGTTTGAGCCCTGTTGTGCCTACTCATTCATGTTTGTTTGTCATGCCTGCTACTGCTTAGAGTTGAGTCAGGTCTGATTCATCGGGGATGAATCAGAGGTGTGTGAACATGTCCTACTGTGTGTGAGCTAAGTGTGTGAACACGTTTTGGTAAAGGTAGCGGTGAGAGGCCATGTAGGAGTACATGGTGGGTTGTCTCATTGCAGCCGTCCTCAGGAACTGAGTTCTGTGTTTGTGATCCATGATTCAGCTACTACCACGCATTGGGCCCGAAACCAATGGACCCTCTCGGCTTCTTAATCACCCTTGTCCTCTGTCCAGGAGTTGCAAGTAGTTTCTGGTGTTTGTAGTATGCTGGAGGCCGTGCGCAGCGCTGACCGTAGGGGTGGGCTGTGATGCGGTAGGCACGTGGCCGGGTATACTGGGCGCCCGTTTGGTGTCACGGAACCCTGTTCACATCGTTTGGGGCTGTGAGCGAAACTCCGGCCGGATCTCCTCATGGATGGAACCCGAATAGGCGATAAACCTGGACTAGAGACTTAGGTGTTTAGGTAGGCCGTGGCCGACACCCACGTTGGGCTTCCGCTTGAAGGTTGCCGAGTACATGTCGTGTAAACGGCGGTAAGTGGTGAGAGCGTGTGTGAAGAAGTACACCCCTGCAGGGTTAACATCATCTATTCGAATAGCCGTGTCCGCGGAAAAGGACTTCTGGGTTGCTTATATCAGTTCATAGACAAGTGAAAGTGGATACTCTAAAATACGCAAGATAAGCGTGAGTGCTATGGATGGCGTTCTCGTAGGGGAACGAGAGCGGATCCATAGTGGTGTATTGATATGGTGAATATGTGGACTCGTGTGCGCCACCTCAAAAGAGTTACTTGCAGTCGTAGTTCAGGATAGCCACCGAGTCAAAGCTGGCTTGCTGCAGTCAAACTCCACCATCCCCTTTGTTGATAATGATGCATGTGTAGATAGATCTGATGTAAGTCTTGCTGGGTACATTTGTACTCACGTTTGCCCATTTTATGTTTTTGCAGAGAGACTTCAGTCTCACTAGTAGTTCCGCTTGGACTTCGACGTTTAGCTTGATACCTCAGCTACGATCTTGTGCCCTCGGCAGGATCTGATAGATAGTCAGGCTTCTCAACCTTTTTCATTTATAGATGTCTGTACTCAGACATGATAGCTTCCGCTTGTGCTTTGACTTGTATGCTCTGATTGTTGGGTCATGAGACCCATGATTGTAATATCTCACTCCTCGGAGCCTATTGAATAAATTACTTGAGTCGTAGAGTCATGTTGTGACGCCATGTTGTATTTGCACATATCGAGCATATTGTGTGTATGCTATTGAAATGCTTGGTATGTGTGGGATCTGACCATCTAGTTGTTTATCTTTAGTAGCCTCTCTTACCGGGAAATGTCTCCTAGTGTTTCCATCGAGCCATGGTAGCTTGCTACTGCTCCGGAACACTTAGGCTGGCCGGCATGTGTCCTTCTTCGTTCCTGTGTCTGTCCCTTCGGGGAAATGTCACGCGATGAATACCGGAGTCCTGTTAGCCGCTACAGCCCGGTTCACCGGAGTCCTGCTAGCCCAGTGCTACAGCCTGGATTCACTCGCTGATGACCGACACGTTCGATGCTGGGTCATGGATGCCTGTCCCTGTAAGTTTGTGCCACTTTGGGTTTACGACTAGCCATGTCAGCCCGGGCTCCTTATCATATGGATGCTAGCGACACTGTCATATACGTGTGCCAAAAGGCGCAAACGGTCCCGGGTAAAGGTAAGGCGACACCCGTGGGAATACCGTGCGTGAGGCCGCAAAGTGATATGAAGTGTTACATGCTAGATCTATGTGGCATTGAGTCGGGGTCCTGACATTGCCGAAAGGGACTCCAAACACGCACTTCTCGGGGTTAAGCTTGAGGTTGATCTTGTGTAGGTTTGCAAATGTTTCGTCTAAATCTTGAATCAGGGTCGCCTTGTTCTTGCTCTTGACCACTATGTCATCCATGTAAGCTTCCACATTTCTGTGCATTTGCGGCTCAAAAGCATGGTGGACTACCCTTGCGAATGTTGAACCAGCATTCTTCAAACCGAAAGGCATCCGTACGAAGCAGTACGTGCCACACGGGGTGATAAATGCGGTTTTCTCTTCATCTTCTTCTGCCATGAAGATCTGATGGTATCCTGAGTATGCATCAAGAAATGAAAGCAAATCACATCCGGCTGTGGAGTCAACAATCTGGTCAATACGTGGCAAGGGAAATGGGTCCTTGGGACAAGCTTTATTAACATCAGTGAAGTCAATACAAAGTCTCCATTTCCCGTTAGCTTTGCACACAACAACAGGATTGGCCAACCACGTGGGATGGAGTACTCCTCTGACAAGGCCTGCTGCTTCCAACTTCTTGATTTCTTCTGCGATGAATTCTTGGCGCTCTACTGCCTGCTTCCTGACTCTCTGCTTGACGGGCCGCGCATGAGGACAGACGGCAAGGTGGTGCTCAATCACTTTCCTGGGAACACTGGGGATATCAGACGGTTGCGACGCAAACACATCGACATTCGCCCACAGGAAAGCAACGAGCGCGCTTTCCTATTTGGGGTCAAGAGTGGCGCTGATGGTAAATGTACCACCAGTGCCATCCTCCTTGGCGGACACCTTCTTGGTCTCAGGTGGAGCTGCCATTGCCTTCTTACACTTGCCGGTGGAGCTCGATGGTGCGTCCTCGACGGTAGTGCAGCACTCCGAAGAGGTGCGCTTGCCGGAGTGGGCATCAGAGCTCTTGCCGGACTTGGTCTTCTTCTTCCCCCCAGGAGCTTCAGCGGCAAGTGTCCTCCGTTCTGCTGCGGCTGCGGCTTCCCGGTAGATCTTGTCGGTACAGATAAGAGCATCCTTCTTGTTGCCAGGGACAGAGATGACACTTATTGGGCCTGGCATTTTCAGTATGTTGTACGCATAGTGAGAGGCTGCCATGAACTTGGTGAGTGTCGGTCGGCCAAGGATTCCATTGTAAGGCAATGGGAAGTCAGCAACGTCAAACGTGACCCTCTGGGTCCTGAAGTTCAGCTCGCTGCCAAATGTTACCGGCAACGTGATTTTTCCCTTTGGCTTGCTCCTTCCCGGGTTGATTCTTTGAAATGTGCCGGTCTCTTCGAGCTCGCTGTCTGGGATCTGGGGTTTCTGGACCACCGCGGAGGAGATCAGGTTCAAGCTGGCCCCGCCGTCAACTAGCACCTTAGTGACCTTGAGGTTGCAGATTGTTGGTGAAACCAACATCGGCAAGCACCCGACCGTAGTTATGTGATCCGGGTGGTCCTCAATATCAAAGATGATAGGTGTGCCGGACCATTTCAGAGGCTTGCGTGACTCGACGGGTGGTTCTGCTGCATTAACTTCCCGCACCCACTGCTTGAGCTGGCGGTGCGAGGCATGCAGAGAAGCACCACCGTCAATGCACAAGACCTCTGTGGCTTTCTGGAACTCCTGCTCATCAGTCTCCTCATCATCCATATCTTCGTCTTTGTTATCATCTTCATCCTTGTCGCGGCCACGGGGAGGTCTGTCTCCTTGCCGCTGCTTGGCCTTGCCGCGGCGTCCTCCTCGGCCGGGACGTTTCTTGCCGGACCCACCAGCTCCTTCCTGGGCCTTCTCTTTGTCGTGCCGCTCGTATTCAGCTTTCTGAAGATCATGGCCCTTGGTGCGGTGAATCTTGCAATACTGCTTGTTGGTGCCGTCCTGCTTGTCGGTGACCGCCACCTTCGCGGCAACCTCCTTCCCGGAGTCACCAGCTTTGGCTTCCTTGGCGCTACCACCGTTGCCGGACTGCTCAACAGCTAGCACTTCTTTGCCTTTCCTCCTTCTGTTGTTCCGCCGCCGGTTTTTCCTTGTCGGGGCAGCATCTTCGCTGTCAGATCCTCCCGCTCCTATATTTTCTCCGGGGAGTCTTCTCCCTTCCTCAGCACACGCGCACTTGTCGGCCAGTGCATATAACTCACTGACGTCCCTGATCTTGCACATCGCCATTTCCTCCCGCATCCTGCGGTTCCGCATGTTCTGATGGAATGCGCTGATCACCACGGCAGGGTGGACGTCTGGGATGTTGTGCTGCACACTACTGAATCTCTGAATGTACTTGCGCAGGGGCTCTCCTTCCTTCTGAGCGAGCAGATGAAGATCACTCTCCTGGCCATGAGGCTTGTGTCCGCCTGTAAAGGCGCCGACAAACTGATGGCACAGATCAGCCCAAGAGGATATGGAGTTGTCCGGCAAGTGCATGAGCCAGGATCTGACGTTGGGCTTGAGCACCAGCGGGAAGTAGTTGGCAAGGATCTTGTCATCCCGTCCCCCGGCAGCCTGCACCGCGATGGTGTAGATGCTGAGGAATTCTAACGGATGCGTCTTGCCGTCGTACTTCTCTGGTACGTCTGGCTTGAAGTTCTTTGTACTGGGCCACTGGACTTGCCACAGCTCACGAGTGAACGCAGGACAACCTACCGCGTACGGCAGATCGCTTGGTTCCCCTGGCGCATGCATGTCAACAGAGGGCCCAGCGCGCTTGTCGGATTGACTTCGCGCTTCTCTTCGGCGCTCGATGCGGGTTCGAGCGTCTTCTTGTTGTCGATCATGAAGAACTTGGCGCTGATCGCGACGAGCTCGTGGATCCGACGATGCAGTGGAGTCGCTGTCGAGGTGGATCCGGCGAGTCGGCGATCTTGGCCTTCAGGGCGGTGATTGCATGGTAGTTGCACCTCCGCCCGTTTCGTCGCCACCGGCTCGCGTCCGGTGGCCCTGCCGCGGCGGCGACGCGCTCGGCCGCCGTGGAGTGTCGCCGTTGGCGTAGCCGATGAGACTCTGAATGGTGTCTCTCCATTCGTCGATCTTGTCCAACGTCGGAGGGTAATCTAGGAGAAGTTGAGCTCGTGCCAAAGCTTCTGCTGGAGTGGTGGGTAGCAGTGGCGGATGGCGCGAGGAGTTGGACGTGCTCGAACTTCTAAATATGTTAGAAGGAGCAGTATCCCGTCCAGGCGACCGTGCCCCGCTCGTGCCAGCACGCTGGCGTGCATGCTGGTCTTGAGCGCCCCGAGATCCACCAGCTTGGTCTTGGGCTATCATGCGTATGGCACTGCTAGTGCCATGACGCTGTTGATCTTGCGCCTCCTGAGAGTGGCGTGGAACATGTACAGTCGCCGAGGTTTGTGCAGCCTTGTTCTTGGACCTGGCGGCATCATGAGCTTCCTCGTTGACGTCCTTTCTTCCGCCGGCGTCCATCCCACCACTCGTTTGCTCCAACGGTGGCGGAAGTGACGTGGATGGAGCGGCTGCCGCCGAAGTCTTCTTCTTCGGTGGCATGTGGATGAAGGGAATAAAGGTCTAGCTCGTGTGAACGCCGGATCTGGTTCACACAATCTCAACACCCCCTACCTGGCGCGCCAAAGATGTCGGGGAAACTGATCCACGAACACCTATGGGGCCGGCAGACCGGGCCCCTTTCGGTTCGATGGGGGGCGGAGGTCGCACGAAGAGCAGATCGAGGCGAGGCACACGAGCAGTTTACCTAGCTTCAGAGCTCTCCGGAGAGATAACACTCCTGCTGCTGCTTGTCTGGTTGTATTATCTGGTGTTCTTGCTCTCGAGCGAGAGAGTGAGATGTTTTCTGGGCTACGAATGAATCGAAGCAAACTGTCTGAACCCCCTCTACGTTGCGCATGGGCCTCCTTTTATACGCTAAAGAGGTCACCGACAGGTGGCAACGCAGAGGAGGGTAAAAACGTAAAAAGCGAGGTAGTTGATATAGTTGCTTGTACAGTACACCCTACCTAACCCTGATGGCAGGGGAAAATGGCATTAAATGCCCGTCTGAGTCGCCCGAACAGTGCAGAAAAGGACCGTTAGGGGCGCCACCGTTCGCCACGATGGCGATCTTGTCAGCTTCGCATGCCACTGTGCACCGCTGGCTGCACAGCCTCCCGCCACGCGCGCCCGGAGAGGCCCCCAGAGCGACACGTTGGTGGATGCACTGGAGCGTGGGCGCAGAGTGGCCGCCTGCTGCGGCAAGCGCCTTGCCGCTGTTGTTATCTCGCCGGGTCCAGAAGCTCGTCGCTCACCGGGCCTCGGGGTACCTTATTTAGTCTTCCCGGCAAGCTCCTCTTGCCGGGGCCTTGTTGCCTTGCCGGAGCGCGTGGCGCGTCGCGGCAAGTTCCTTGGAGCGCCTTGGTTGGCCTTCCCAGCAAGCTCCTCTTGCCGGGTCTTGTCTCCTTAGCTTAAATACTTTGTTCTTGGATGGCTCCAAGGGAACCTTGGGGGATCTTGGCATTCGCCCGGCAAGCCTTTGCCGCGGGGTGCTGCAACTGCCCGTGCACAAGTTCGGGGGTACTAGGGTACCCCTATTCTAGTACACCGACACGCCTGGAAAACCAAAATGAAATTTTGGGATAATCCGGCTCTGAATATACACCCAGTCTGAAGTAAAAGGGTGCACTATCATAAGACACCCAAGCTAGTTGCAAAGAAACAAAAACCCTCTACAGGGCATGGAACCGTACTGGAGGGATGGCTTAACGGACCCTGCAAAATTCATAGTATAACGGATACAATACCAACACACAGCCTTAGAGCATGTTGGATACTCCGGCAGGTGGCCAAAAGTGGTGAGGATCTTATTATCCCAAACTCCACAGAGCACTGAGGGAGTCCTGGATTAGGGGGTCTCTGGACAGCCGGACTATCTCCATTGGCCGGACTGTTAGACTATGAAGATACAAGATTGAAGACTTTGTCTCGTGTCCGGATGGGACTCTACTCGGCGTGGAAGGCAAGCTAGGCAATACGGATATGGACATCTCCTCCTTTGTAACCGACCTTGTGTAACCCTAACCCTCTCCGGTGTCTATATAAACCGAAGGGTTTTAGTCCGTGGGAAAACAACCACAACATACAATCATACCATAGGCTAGCTTCTAGGGTTTAGCCTCTCTGATCTCGTGGTAGATCTACTCTTATACTACCCATATCATCAATATTAATCAAGCAGGACGTAGGGTTTTACCTCCATCAAGAGGGCCCGAACCTGGGTAAAACATTGTGTCCCCTGCCTCCTGTTACCATCCGTCCTAGACGCACAATTCGGGACCCCCTACCCGAGATCCGTCGGTTTTGACACCGACATTGGTGATTTCATTGAAAGTTCCTCTGTGTCGTCACCTTTAGGCCCGATGGCTCCTCCAATCATCAACAGCGATGCGGTCCAGGGTGAGACCTTTCTCCCCGGATAGATCTTCGTATTCGGCGACTTTGCACTGCGGGCAAATTCGCTTGGCCATCTGGAGCAGATTGAAAGCTACGCGCCTGGCCATCAGGTCAGATTTGGAAGTTTGAACTACACGGCCGACATTCGTGGAGACTTGATCTTTGACGGATTCGAGCCACAGCCGGGCGCGCCGCACTGTCACGATGGGTATGACCTAGCTCTGCCGTCGAACAGTACCCCAGAGGCCGCGCCCGCATCAGCTCCGACCCTTAGCTCGGAGCCAACTGCTCTAATCGAGGACGGTGGCTAGACACCGCCTCAGGGGCTGCAGTCTTAACAACGATCGAGCCGAACACCAGCCTAATCCTCTGCGAAGCCCGTGACTCCAAGGTGCCGGACTCTTTTCTGGACTCCGAACCGTCCGCGCCCCTGCCAATCGAATCCGATTGGGCACCGATCATGGAATTCACCGCCGTGGATATCTTTCAGCACTCGCCCTTCGGCGACATTCTGAATTCACTAAGGTCTCTCTCTTTGTCAGGAGAGCCCTGGCCGGACTATGGCCAACAGGATTGGGATGCGGACGACGAAGAAATTCGACGCCCACCCACTACCCACTTCGTAGCCACTGTCGATGATTTAACCGACATGCCCGACTTCGACTCCGAAGACATCGACGGTATGGACGACGATGTAGGAGACGAACATGAACCGGCGCCTATAGGGCACTGGAGAGCCACCTCGTCATATGACATATACATGGTGGATACACCCAAAGAAGGCAATGGCGACGAGACAACGGAGGATGACCCCTCCAAGAAGCAACTCAAGCGCCAACATCAGCGGCGCCGCTCTAAGTCCCGCCAAAGCAAAAGTGGTGATACCGGCACAGGAGATAATAACACTCCGGATAGTGCCGAAGACAACAACAATCCCCTGCAGCAAGATTTAGAGCAGGATGATGGAGGAGCCAGCCCTCCTCAGAGAGCGGTAGACGGAGAGGAGGAGGATGACAATTACATGCCCCCTCCGAAGACGAGGCAAGCCTCGGCGACGATGAATTCACCGTACCAGAGGATCCCGTCGAACAGGAGCGCTTCAAGCGCCGGCTTATGGCCACGGCAAATAGCCTGAAGAAAAAGCAGTAGCAGCTTCAAGCTGATCAAGATCTGCTAGCTGACAGATGGACTGAAGTCCTCGCGGCCGAGGAATATAAACTCGAGCGCCCCTCCAAGAATTACCCAAAGTGCAGGTTACTACCCCGACTGGAGGAAGAAGCGTATGATACCGCTGATCGGCCACCTCGTGGCCGTGATAGAGAGACATTCCAGCAAAAAACTCAGCCTCCACTCCGACGCCATTCAAT
Organism: Triticum aestivum; assembly: GCF_018294505.1. NCBI lineage: Eukaryota > Viridiplantae > Streptophyta > Magnoliopsida > Poales > Poaceae > Triticum > Triticum aestivum. The sequence continues at coordinate 386,308,868 of NC_057794.1, read as the reverse complement.
AAAAAAGGCATGGGAGATACGCCAGACCTGTGAGACATATTGGAGGACAAAGCAAACCATGCAAGATCGATCTACGGATCATGAGGGCGCACTACTCTGCGAGACGATAAACGTCATGCAGGATACAGTAAAAGCAAATCCGTCCGGGCCGAACACAGCGCGCAAGACCCATTCGAGGTGCGTCGCGATATAGCCCAATACAGAGGCGCCGCACACCCCTTATGCTTCACAGACGAAGTAATGGAACATCAATTCCCAGAAGGTTTCAAACCTGTAAATATTGAATCATATGACGGCACAATAGATCCCGCGGTATGGATCAAGGATTTCCTCCTCCACATCCACATGGCCCGTGGTGATGACTTACACGCCATCAAATACCTCCCACTAAAGCTCAAAGGACCAGCGCGGCATTGGCTTAACAGCTTGCCAATGGACTCCATTAGCTGTTGGGAAGATCTGGAAGCCGCATTCCTCGACAACTTTCAGGGCACTTATGTGCGACCACCAGACGCCGATGACTTGAGCCACATAATTCAGCAGCCAGAAGAGTAGGCCAGGCAATTCTGGACTCGGTTCCTTACAAAGAAAAATCAAATCGTCGACTGTCCGGATGCAGAGGCCTTAGCGGCTTTCAAACACAATATCCGAGACGAGTGGCTAGCCCGGCACCTTGGTCAGGAAAAGCCGAAATCTATGGCAGCTCTCACGATGCTCATGACCCGCTTTTGTGCGGGAGAAGACAGCTAGCTGGCTCGCAGTAATAACATATCAAAGAACCATGGTACCCCGGATACCAAGGACGGCAATAGCAGGTCACGTCGCAACAAGCATAGGCGCCACATTAACAGCGAAAATATCGAGGATACGGCAATCAATGCCGGATTCAAAGGCTCTAAACCCGGTCAGCAGAAAAAACCATTCAAACAAAGTACGCCGGGTCCGTCCATCTTGGACCGTATACTCGATCGCTCGTGTCAAATACATGGCACCCCGGACAAGCCAGCCAATCACACCAACAGGGATTGTTGGGTGTTCAAGTAGGCTAGCAAGTTAATTGCCGAAAACAAGGACAAGGGGCCGCATAGCGATGACAAGGAGGAGCCCTGGTAGCCGCACACCGGAGGAGAGAAGAGGTTTCCCCCGCAAGTGCGGACGGTGAACATGATATACGCAACCCACATCCCCAAGAGGGAGCGGAAGCATGCGCTCAGGGACGTATATGCGTTGGAGCCAGTCGCTCCAAAGTTCAACCCTTGGTCCTCCTGTCTGATCACCTTCGATCGCAGGGATCCGTCATGGCGGATTTTCCGCACTGGTCCTAGACCCAATCATTGACGGATTTCACCTCACTCGAGTCCTTATGGATGGCGGCAGCAGCCTGAACCTGCTTTATCAAGACACAGTGCGCAAAATGGGTATAGACCCCTCAAGGATCAAACCCACAAAAACGACCTTTAAAGGCGTCATTCCAGGTGTGGAGGCCCTTTGCACAGGCTCAATTACACTGGAAGTGGCCTTCGGATCCCCGGATAACTTCTGAAGCGAAGAGTTAATCTTCGATATAGTCCCATTCCGCAGTGGTTATCACGCGCTGCTCGGGCGAACCACATTTGCTAGATTTAATGCGGTACCGCATTATGCATACCTCAAGCTCAAGATGCCAGGACCTCGCGGAGTTATTACAGTCAATGGAAACACAAAGCGCTCTCTCCGAACAGAGGAGCACACCGCGGCCCTTGCAGCAGAAGCACAAAGCAGCCTCTCAAGGCAATCAACCAGTTCGGCACTTCAAAGCCCGGACACCTTCAAGCGCGCTCGGAGCAATCGGCAAATAGACCGCCCGGTGCGATCGGAGCTCGCGTAGCAATATGGCGGCCACCCCAATCCCAGCCCAACGGCAAAACTCATGCCGCACGTACATAATTACGCATTAAAAATACCATGGGCACAGGTGGGGAGGGGGGCACAACTGCGGCATGCCCCAAGATGCGGCTTAAACCGCACTAGGGGCTTCCCGTTTGGTTATTTTTTCTTTTTTTTTCAGGACCTTAATCTCTGGAAACACTGTCCGGCAGCACTATTGCCGAACACATGATGCAGCAACCAAGGAGGCAGACAGCTACGTCATACCACAGAATTCCCAGGTGGATTACAGTAACGAGCAAAATATTCAATTTAATATCATTCCTCACCTTGCCCTTGGAAGGCACATAGTCCTACTCTTTGCTTATTGCACTATCTGTATCACTCTGCTTTAACGCAATTTTGTGAATAAACAATGCATGACATTACGACTATTATCGCATTCTTGTTATATATATATATATATATATATATATATATATATATATATATATATATATCTATGTGTTCATTAATGACGCCTTGCAACCATACACTTTGGTACGGCCAATACACCAGGGGCTTACGTACCCCACAATACGGTGTGAGAAGTCCGAACACTTTCACAAGTATGACACCCCGAACTTATAGCATTATATGCATCAGCTTCGAATCATGTCTTTGGTCAAATGTTGGGTTTGCCCGGCTCCTATGTTTTGGTACCTTACGTTCTGCTCTATCGGCTAAGGTAGCGCTAGGAGAACTACTGCGATTGTGCCCCGGTTCTGCTGGGTTCAGCACCACAGTAGAGAAAGCTAAAACTGACTGTCATGATAAGGCGAGAGACTGGTCGCTGTTCGGCGAGGTTTTCGAGTCCCTAAAGACTTATGCCGCTTAGAGCGAGGGTCCGGCCCTGTCCGGCTTAAAGGCGTGTATCGCGCCCCAAATTCGGTCTTCCGAATACCAGGGGCTTCGCCGAAATGTCAAATTATAGAATTCTATGGCGAAGTGAGAGTGATAAAGCATTATTAGTCCGGTTGCCTTGTTCGCTGTGCTGAGCACCTCCCTCGAAGGACCCAAACATGGGAACAAGAGTGCTCATGTTTATCCCGAACACCCCAGCACTCGTGGCATGGGGCAGAAGCTGAGGACTAGCCATCTCTCACTTTGGATAAACAGCCAAGCAGAAGGTAATATTTTAAATTCAAACAAGCGTTGCATAGCGCATATGACACAAGTTTTCATAAATACAGGATAAAACAAGCAAGTCTCACTCAAATATTACATCTTTTAAACACTCGTCCGCTATGAGACGGGCACCCGGCAGAACACCCTCGTAGTACATCTCGGGGTGGCGGTGCTCCTTGCCCTCCGGTGGCCCCTCCTTGATCAGCTTCACGACGTCTAGCTTGACCCACTGCAATTTCACACGGGCGAAAGCCCGGCGTGCACCTTCAATCCAGACAGATCACTTGACGACCTCCAGCCGTGGGCAGGCATCCACAAGCCGCCTTACCAGGCCGAAGAAGCTGTTCGGAAGGGCATCGCCAGGACACAGCCGGACTATAAAGCCCTTCATGGCCTGATCGGCCGCCTTATGTAGCTCGACCATCTGCTTCAGCTGGTCGCTCACTGGCACCGGGTGTCCGGCTTCAGCATACTGAGACCAGAACAGTTTCTCCATTGAGCTTCCATCCTCGGCCTAGTAAAATTGTGTGGCAACAGACACGCTGCGGGGCAAATCTGCGAATGCTCCTGGAGAGCTCCGGATTCGGGTAAGTAATCGGTAATTTAATTTTACATGCTTGCTTTGCATATAGAAATCCTTACCCGCTGCTATCTTCTTCATTGCGTCGATCTCCTGGATGGCCTTTTGGGCTTCGGCCTTGGCATTTTTTGCGCTCTCGAGGGCCGCGACAAGATCAGACTCCCACGTCTTTGAGTCAAGCTACAACACCTCGTGCTTCAACACGAGAGCCTGGAGCTCTTGCTGCACTTCGCCCACCCGAGCCTCGTGCTTCTCTCGCTCGGTGCGCTCCTTGGCCGCTTTATCTTCGGCCTTGGTTAGCGCTTCCTTCAGGGTCGCCACCTCGGTCGTGGCCCCTGGCAAATATACGATGATCCTGTCATTTTGCAACCGCGTCTTCTTTTATATATACATATCTATAGACAGGGTATTACTTACCCTTGTTCTCCTCAAGCTGCCCCTTGTCAAGGCCGAGCTCTTTCCTGGACCCCTCGAGGTCCTGCTTCAGCACGGCGACCTCCGCAGTCCGTGCGGCGGACACCAGCAGCGAAGCCTGCATATGCATATTGACATACTTATATTAGACTCGTGCGATATTATTTGATCCTCTGTTCGGTTTTTCTTTGTGAACACTGAACATAGCATCAGGGGCTACTGTCTATGCGGTAATAATTCTACTAAATTTTAAAACACTTACCTCAAAGCCTGTTAGAAGGCTGGCACAGGCTTCAGTCAACCCGCTCTTGGCGGACTGAACCTTCTGGACCACCGCACTGATAACAGTACAGTGCTCCTCGTCGATGGAAGCATTGCGAAGCGCTTCCAGCAGATTGTCCGGCGCCTCTGGATTTACAGAGGTCACCGGCACAGGCGTCTTGCCCCTCTTATAAGGAGGTCGCCTACCCGAGCCTAGAACCGCTGGAGGTTCCGGTGCGATGTTCGGCTGAGGGACGAACTCAGAGCTCTCAGGGGCCCCGTCCCCTCGGCTCCCGGAGTCCAGAAGGTCGCCTTGAGGCGCCTCCGGGACTGTCTCCCCCCAATCCGGTGCCTCTTGAGACAGCACCTCGGCATCGTCGGCAGGATGAGGGGAGGTGGCGGTCGGGACTGGATCGCTATCCATGTCCTACGAGCCCAGGAAGCCGTCCGATGATACATCGATACGGGCTCGGGGCGGCCTGCATAATCATATTTCGGCGTTAGGTGAAGTAGTGAGGCAAAGGAATACTATGACTTACTCTGGTATCCGAATACTTACGACTTCCCCAGGGGCTTGGCCCTAGGCAGCCACTCGTCTTCACCGTCGGCGGCGGTGGTAGAGTAGTCTGGAAGGAGAGTTCTCCCCTTTTTGGACCCTTCGGCCTCCCCAGTTGGGGCGGCCTTCCTTTTCTTGTCTCCCCCGCCTGGAGGGGGAGCATCTTCTTCTTCCTCCTCGTCTTCGGGGGAGGAGTGTGCCGCAGAGTTATCGGATGATGAGTCTGATAAAACCTGGCACCGGGAACTCTTTCGGGTTCCCTTGGCCTTCTTGGTCTTCTCCGACACCTTGTAAGGAGCCGGAGTCAGCATCTCCGTCAGGAGAGCGCCAACAGTATCTTCGGGCAAAGGGGCCGGATAGTTAATCTGCTCCGACGTCTCCACCTAGTCCTGTCAAAGGCATGGAGATTAGACCCCGCACATAATTAAGCTAGGGAAAATAAATGTCCTACGGGACGTATTGAACTCACCGTATGCGCTAGGCGCTTTGCTCTTAGTCCGCGGTCCTTGGCGAGAGAAGGAGGGACCTCGACACCCTTGAACAGCACCTTCCAGACGTCCTTGTGCGTCGTATCAAAGAGCTTTCTCAGAGTTTGGTGCCGGGCCGGGTCGAACTCCCACAAGGTAAAGTCCCGCTGTTGAACGGGAGGATCCGGCGGATAAGCATAACCTGGACTATGTTGACAAGCTTGAGCTTCTTGCTCGCCATACTCCGGATACATTTCTGGAGTTCATCCAGCTCCACCGATGAACCCCACGACAAGCCCTTCTCTTTCCAGGAAGTGAGCCGTGTAGGGAATCCGGATCGAAACTCGAGGGCTGCCGCCCATTTGGCGTCGCGCGGCTCAGTGATGTAAAACCACGCCGATTGCCACCCCTTTATTGTCTCTATGAAGGAGCCCTCAAGCCATATAACGTTGGGCATCTTGCCCACCATGGCTCCGCCGCATTCTGCTTGTTGGCCTCGTACCACCTTCGGCTTGATATTGAAGGCCTTTAACCACAAGCCGAAGTGGGGCCGGATGCGGAGGAAAGCCTCACACACGACGATGAACGCCGAAATGTTGAGGACAAAGTTCGGGGCCAGATCATGAAAGTCCAGCCCGTAGTAGAACATGAGACCACGAACGAATGGATGGAGGGGAAACCCCAGTCCGCGGAGGAAGTGGTGGAGGAAAACTACCCTCTCGTGAGGTTCCGGGGTAGGGACGATCTGCCCCACAGCGGGCAGCCGATGCGCGATATTCGCGGCTAAGTACCCGGCTCCGCGCAGCTTCTTGATGTCTCCCTCCGTGAAGGAGGAGACCATCCACCTGCCTCCCGCTCCGGACATGGTTGGAGAAGGTTGAGGTGGGAAGTGCGTACTTGGGCGCTAGAGCTCGAGTGTGCGAAAACAGATGAGCAAAGGAGGAAGAAGGCGTGGATAGAAAGGTTAATCCTTATCCCTTTACATGGGCGGATGAAGCTAAGCGTCCCCACTTGCTTGCTAAAACTCGCTTATCGCCCAAGCGTCGCAATTGATGGCGTGGTTGGGTTACCCACGCCCGTATTGATGAGAATCCCGTAATAAGGGGACACGATCTCTGCCTTGACAAGACGTGTCAAAAAACTGCCTCCTGTTATGTGCGGGGCTGGTTAAAGGAAATGGTTCAAATAATCACCGGGCCATGACATAACGTCATACTGTCAAAACAAGTCAGCAAATTAGATTTGCGAAAATATTATTCTCTCTACGGTGGTATGTGGAACTTATTTTGCAGGGTCGGACACTATCCTCCTATTCAAATTCTTCTGTGATGTATTCGGAGAAGGAACCCGCCTTGCAATGCCGAAGGCAATACTACGCGCCGGACTCATCGTCATTGAAGCCTGGTTCAGGGGCTACTGAGGGAGTCCTGGATTAGGGGGTCTCCGGACAGCCAGATTATCTCCATTGGCCGGACTGTTAGACTATGAAGATACAAGATTGAAGACTTCGTCTCGTGTCCGGATGGGACTCTACTTGGCGTGGAAGGCAAGCTAGGCAATACGGATATGGATATCTCCTCCTTTGTAACCGACCTTGTGTAACCCTAACCCTCTCCGGTGTCTATATAAACCGAAGGGTTTTAGTCCGTGGGACAACAACCACAACATACAATCATACCATAGGCTAGCTTCTAGGGTTTAGCCTCTCTGATCTTGTGGTAGATCTACTCTTGTACTACCCATATCATCAATATTAATCAAGCATGACGTAGGGTTTTACCTCCATCAAGAGGGCCCGAACCTGGGTAAAACATTGTGTCCCCTACCTCCTGTTACCATCCGGCCTAGACACACAGTTCGGGACCCCCTACCCTAGATCCTCCAGTTTTGACACCGACATGCACCATCCCGTGGGTAACAATAGGGTGTTAACAGTCTTTGAGACCTTTGCGTCAAATAATAGGCGCAAGCGAACACTCCACGGCATGGCCAAAATCTGCCACGTAGCAGCAATAAATCCATGGAGTGACATGGCTATTACCTTCAATGCCAGTGACGAACCTAAATTCCGAACAACCCGAGCACCAGCTGCACTGGTCCTCAGTCCAATTGTGGATGGCTTTCGACTCACCAAAGTACTCATGGACGGCGACAGCGGATTAAACCTCATCTATGAGGAAACTCTTCAAAAAATGGAAATAGACAGGAACCGCATTGAGCAAAGTAGCAGAATCTTCAGGGGGATCATACCCAGTCGGGAGGCACGATGCGCTGGGAAAATCACACTAGATGTGGTATTCGGTACGCCATAGAATTACAGGTCCGAAGAAATTACATTTCAAGTGGCCCCGTTCAGCAGTGGATACCATGCCCTTTTGGGACGTGAGGCGTTCACGATCTTCCAAGCCATACCCCATTATGGTTACATGAAGCTCAAAATGCCCGGGCCCAACGGAATCATCACCCTCGCTAGTGATCCGGACACAACACTCCGCGTCGAAAACAAAACAGCCGCACTGGCCCTCGAGGCATTATCCGAAGCCCTCTCTGCCGAGGAACTAACCATGCTACGCTCCAAAGTGGACAGGGACGACGTGATACTCGATAAGAGATCCAAGTCCACCTCTTTTAAACCAGCGGGTGAAATAGTCAAATTCCAAGTCCACCCAACGGACCCTAAAAAACAGCCTCCATCGGGGCACAGTTAAACCCCGCCGTGGACGCTGCACTACGAGAGTTCCTGCGCGAGAATTGGGACATATTCTCCTGGCACCCCTCAGATATGCCAGGAATCCCACGCAGGCTGGCCAAGCATAGCCTCAATATCCTAAAGGGATTCAAGCCGGTCAAGCAAGTGCTTCGGCGTTTCTCCGAACCTAAGAGACATGCCATGGGAGAGGAACTAGCCAAGTTATTGGAGGCCGGATTCATCAGAGAGATAGAACACCCGGACTGGCTAGCAAACCTGGTGATGGTACCAAAGAAGGATAAATCCTGGCGCCTTTGTGTCGATTTCAAGGACCTCAATAAAGCTTGCCCAAAGGATCCCTTCCCCCTCCCCCACATCGACCAAATTATCGATGCTACCGTAGGACACGAGTCATTGTGTTTCCTTGACGCATACTCCGGTTACCACCAAATCAAGATGGCGGAGTCCGACCAAGCCGCAACGGCATTCATCACACCATACGGTCCCTTCTGTTTTAACACAATGCCTTTTGGGCTCAAAACGCCGGTGCAACATATCAGCGCATGATTCAGACATGTCTGGAGAAACAAATCGGCAAAACAGTAGAGGCATACGTAGACGATGTGGTCGTCAAAACCAAACACGTAGACTCTTTGATAGACGACTTGAGGCTCACATTCGACAACCTCCGAATATACGACATTAAGCTCAATCTAGAAAAATGCGTTTTCGGTGTACCAGCCGGAAAGCTCCTGGGTTTCATTGTCTCCAGTAGAGGTCTTGAAGGTAATCTGGCCAAAATCCGAGCTTTGTCACAGTTGGCTACCCCAACAGACCTCAAACAAATCCAGAAGTTAACAGGATGCATGGCGGCTCTAAGCCGTTTTATCTCCCGCTTAGGAGAAAAGGCTTTACCCCTTTATCGCCTCCTTCGGCGCACCGAACACTTTGAGTGGACGGACGCTGCCACAGCCGAATTGGAAGAAATAAAGGCCATTTTGGCAACCAACCCAATCCTGGCCGCGCCAAACATCGGCGAACCAATGCTGTTGTACATTGCGGCAACTCATCAAGTTGTAAGCGCAGTGCTCGTCGTTGAACGAGAAGCTGATGGACATAAATTCCCTCTTCAAAAGACGGTATACTATGTATCCACTGTCCTCACTCCATGCAAATCACGGTACCCACATTATCAAAAGATAGCCTATGCGGTATTCATGGCATCCCGGAAGCTGCGACACTACTTTCAAGAGTGTTCGATTATAGTAGCCTCGGAAGTGCCACTTAATGATATTATAAACAACCGTGATGCTACAGGCCGGATTGCTAAATGGGCCATTGAGCTCCTCCCATTCGACATAACATACAAACCTCGACGAGCCATTAAGTCGCAAGTATTGGCCGACTTTGTTGTCGAATGGACAGAGGCCGAACTCCCTAAAGAGTACGACGCATACTCCAATTGGATCTTGCACTTTGATGGTTCTAAAATGCTGGCTGGTCTAGGGGCTGGCGTCTTCCTAACGTCCCCAACCGGAGATACCGTTCAGTATGTACTGCAAATATTGTATACAGAGTCCAACAACGTAGCCGAATACGAAGCTCTATTGCATGGTCTTCGGATGGCAGTCTCCATGGGCATCCAACACCTGGAGGTGCGTGGGGATTCAAACCTTGCAATATCCCAAATAAATGGAGACTTTGACGCCAAGGATCCAAAAATGGCGGCCTATCGAAACGCCATCCTAAAAATGTCAGCTCGGTTCGAGGGGCTCGAATTTCACCATGTGGCCCGGGAAAACAATCAAGCGGCGGATATCCTCGCCCGCATCGGCGCAAAACGCGATGCAGTCCCCCCAACATATTTCTGGAAAGGCTGTTCAAGCCATCCGTAGTATGGGAAGGGAACACTAGTAACAATAGTCCAGACCCAGCCAAAGTGCCCGATACCGAACACTCTGACACAATCGGAGGCTCCGCCACCGAAATAACACCTTCAGCCCACGTAATAATCGCCATTATAGCCCCATGGACAAAACCGTTCCTGGCCTACCTAACTAGGCAGGAACTTCTGGAGGACCAAAACGAGGCACGCTGCATAGTGCGGCGATCTAAGGCCTACAGGGTCCACGAGGGAGAATTCTATAAAAAAAGCACTACTGTAGTCCTTCAAAGGTGCATCTCCGAAGAGGAAGTGCGGAACCTTTTGGCAGAAATCCACGCCGGACTCGGCGGTCACCACGCCGCAGCCCGGGCTCTTGTAAGCAAGGCCTTCCGTATAGGATTCTATTGGCCAACGGCCCGGGCAGATGCATAGGACTTGGTCCAACGCTGCGCCGGTTGCCAGCTCTTTGCAAATCAAAGCCACATGCCACCCACCGCCCTCAAAACAATCCCCATTACGTGGCCCTTCGCGGTCTGGGGGCTTGACATGGTTGGACCCCTTAAAGGGGGAACCCACAAGAAAAAATACTTACTGGTCATGGTGGATAAATTCACCAAATGGATAGAGGCCAAACCTGTTAAAACAGCCGAATCCGGACCAGTGATAGACTTTATATCTAGGGTCGTACACCGTTATGGCGTCCCCCACAACATCATCACTAACAACGGCACAAACTTCACAGCCAATGAGGTAAAACTCTGGTGTAGCAAAATGGGCATCAAGCTTGATTATGCTTCAGTCTATCACCCACAAACCAACAGCCAAGTCGAGCAAGCAAACGGTCTTATAATGAGCGGCATTAAACCTAGATTAGTGCGTTCCTTAATGGAGTCTAACACGCACTGGGTAGAGGAGCTCGACTCCGTACTCTGGGGGCTGCGGACCACGCCGAATCGTAGTACCGGATATACACCCTTCTTTATGGTGTACGGCGCAGAGGCAGTCTTGCCCTGTGACATAATTCATGACTCACCTCGAGTGCGCATGTACGAAGAAAGAGAAGCTGAGCTTGATCGACAGGACAGCCTGGACACCCCGGAGGAGGAAAGCGGCGTAGCCAAAGCCCGTTCCGCATTTTATCAGCAACAGGCTCGCAGATACCAAAGAAGAGAAGTACAGGTCAAAACTTATAACGTTGGTGAACTAGTTCTACGCCTGCCGGATAAGAAAAAGAACAAGCTCGAGCCCAAATGGGAAGGTCCCTTCATTATTGACCAAGTTCTGACCCGTGGAGCGTACCGACCGCGGGATGCATCGACTAGTCGACTCGAGCCGAACCCATGGAATGCGGCCAGGCTCCGAAGATTCTACGCCTAGCACCGGACTCTATGTTCGTCCCCTCCCTTTGTCCATTTTTTGCATATACATTATCTGTCTTGTTTTTCTTTCTTCCTTTCTTTTAGTCTTTCTCTAGGCCTTCAAGGGCCAACTTGTGCCTCGCTTGCACATTATAGATGCGCTAGCCGCGCTCATCATACCTGGGGGCTTCTTTCACAGAAGCTTAATTATTTATCTGGGCCTCGGGCCCCACACATGTGTCATGCTTCTGCATGTACCTTTTTTCACCATTATATGCATCGATATGACTTAAGTTTTGGCCAAGCTAGGTTGCCTGGCTCTTGTATTTATACCCTACGTTCCCGTTAATTCGGCTAGGGCATAAGGGGAGCACCTCTGCGATTGTTACTGCTGGGTCAGCCGGATGTGTACCTCAGACTGGGTGAAGCTGAAAGCTAGCGTTCTTAAGGGAATATTTGATCGGTGAACAAAAGATGATTTTTATTTATTATCCATATCTGCCCCCAGATGTTTTTCCTGTGTTTCCTATCGCAGTCCGGACATGCACTTTAGGGCATGCTTACCCAGGGAAAGGAACCCTTAACGGAACTATTCTCCCTGGAAGATGTTTCTTACTACCCATGTAATATAACATAACTAGTTGGGCACTTGTCTGTTCAAGCACTAATGACCCCTACGCCTGGTCTCCACGCATACCCCGGTTCTTATATAACTGAGTGGGTATTCGGATACACTCCGGACTATCGGGTCCCGAGGTTGAAGCGAAAGGTCTGCCAAGACAAATGATCTACAATCCGGCTAGAAGGCATTATACATGTCACTTTGATTACATAGTCATGCAGACTGACTAAATTCCTCTTCTATGCCATCTAACATGTGGTCTAGCTTCCAATCTTGTTGGGAATACTTTGCGGCTAATTCTACTTTCCCATAAACTAAGCTAACGGGGATCTCTTTTCCGTCGGGCCCCACAGGTCCGACCTCAACCATCTGATTTGGGTCTGCCTTGGTATACCGTGTCTTCACCATGGCCCAGGCTTCTCTGGCACCCTGTCGGCAGGCCGATATCTTCCATAATTGGAAGCGCCGCCATGCTCCCTTGAGCTTCTCCGTAAGCTCTGCAACGCCCTCTGGCAAGGAGATGGATGGCCACAAGGCCTGGGTAACACCTTGCATCACCTGCCGAACTTGTTCATGCAGATGTGAGAGCTCGGATAGAAGATCACCCGCAGACCCGGGCATTTCCTCCGCGGGACGACCCGTCAGCATACCTATAGATATAACATTGTTAGTCGGCTTCTTCGCCGAACTCCTTTAAAAGGGTTCATTTAAGAACTTACTAAAAATGCCGTGCCGAAGCCGCTAATTCTCCTTCTCGGAGTCTGCAAGCTGGGCTCGAACGTCTTTTAGTTCCACGCTCAGCTTGATATTGGTGTCTTGGAGATTGTTTTTCTCCCGCCTAACCTCAGTCAGCACGCGTTTGCCAACCTCTAGCTGTCGCATAACATGCTGGTCCTCTGGATTTTCTCCGGATTCGTCTGCAACATCTATTGTTAGATCTCCAGCCACGCCGCACACTATATGGTCACCATCATTCTTTAAAGTAAATGTTACCAGCGGGTGACTTTTTCGGTTCCTACAATGCGGCAACAACGGCCCGTAGTTGGGTCTTGCATTCCTCTAGCTCCTGTGACAGCCTAGTATTCTTCTTTGTAAGAACCTGCACAATAAAGATGATCCTTAAATCAGTTCTGCTAACTGTTTCAAGTCTCAGGGGCTACTGATACATATAAATCATCAGATTTACTTACCCGTACATCCTTTACATACTGATCCGTGGCTCTGGCTAGACCATCTTGAGGAGCTCGGAGATACGCCTCTCTAGAATTGAAGGCATCAAATGCCTGTGGTGAGAAACAAGCGTCACGGAGTATGGCCCGGCGGTGCCTATGATTTATGGCGCTTTCCACTTCTGAGTTTGTAGCGGATAATCTATCCGCATCCTCTGTAGGGGGATTATCCGGCGCCCGCCCCATATCGGCCTCCACCTCTATGTCCGGTCCTGGCGCCCGGCTGGTGGAAGCGTGATTAGTAACATCGCCGGACATATTTCGGCGAGCATTTTTTCTGTTAAAGAAACACGGGCGTCATTATATTTCGAGAAAGACGACAACCACAGAGCGGGGTTTGTCATACCTTTGTGCCGGCATATCCGTCCTGACCGCCTTCCTTTTTGGCCTACCCGGCCTCGGTGCCTCTTGTTGGCGCGTTGCTGCTTGTTCGGCAGGGCGTCCTGAATGCCTTCCCTGTAAAAATGCCATGTGTATATGGTGGGTGAAGTGTCTAAAAGGGGATCCTAGTTCTGGAGTTGGGATTTTTGGTTTTTCTTACGTGTGATGCAGGGAGCAGTCCGGGATAGTCGGCCGTAATGGCCACCATGGCATCATCGCAGCTTAACGGATAGAACTGCCGGTCTATCAGCTCCACGAATATAACCGGATCTTCTTCAAGACCGGAGTCGAGGGCCCGGTCAGGGTCCTCTGGTTGTGGAGAAGGGCTGCTGACCTCCTTTATGGCTTTTCACAGTTCCTGCCGCAAAGTGGCAAGGTGAATACTTACGACAAAGAATGCGGGAAAAATGGGAGTAGGGAGATATAACTTACCCAGCTTGGAGGATTGTACATGGAGAATCCATCCCGTGGCTTGATGTGGGTGAACTCCTCTTCCTCACCCTTGAACAATTCGAACAAAATTTTCGCTAAAGCGGCAGCATTGTCCGGACCCTCACGCCCGTAGCGGGTGGCATCATCCGCCCCGTTAAAACACCACAAGGGGTGCCCACGATATTGAAGTGGTTGCACTCCCCGCATTATGCAAATCGACATAACTTTGATTACTATCAATCCTGATCGAGCCAGTGCTTTAATCCGGTTCATCAGATAGAGGACTTCTCCATTGTCTTCCACCTGGGGGCTCCGTGGGCGCCAACTTCGGCGTTTCTTCAGAGGAGCATTTTTGAACTCATGAAGACCCCGCCGAACTGGGTCCGGAAAGGGAACGTCCTCCAAATAAAACCATTCTGAAGGCCAGTCTTTGGATGACTTCTTCGGAGTACCAGAAAGGTATCCGGTATCGGCGATGCACCATATTTCGGCTCCGCCCACTTGATAAAGTGACCCCCTTTGTGTGCGAGGGACGAGGCAAAATAGCCTTTTCCACAGCTCGAAGTGAGCCTCGCAGCTCAGGAACAACTCGCAGAGAGCAACATAGCTGGCGATATGTAGGATGGAGGCGGGGGTGAAATTGTGTAATTGGAGGCCGTAGAACTCCAGGAGCCCGCGGAGGAATGGATGAATTGGAAATCCGAGTCCCCTTAATAAATAGGGAACAAGGCAGACCCGTTCCCCCATAGAGGGACTGGGAAAGCTCCCCGCTTGCTCCCCGCCATTGTAGGTGGCAAGCCCGACTCGAACAAGCACCATATACGCCGGAGGGAGAAATCCCTTAGTCTGCAGTTTGACTAATCGACTATGTGGGACTGAACACCTCTCCCAATCACCGGGCTTAGGGCTTCGGGGGCAGGAGGAGGAGCTGCGGAGGTCGGCCATGCTGGAATGGATCTTTCCGGAACGCGCTCTAATGGATTTTTGCTGGGGGAGGATGGTATGGATCGGATCTAAGGATCCCCATCCCTTTAATATACAATTTATTTATCTGGCTAGGGGGGCGAATGTAAAAACACCCTGGTGCCTCGTATTCATTCGACGCGTGGGAGAAAGCCCTTATTGGGCACAGAAGCCAAGAGGTCCAATCATTTATGGGACCGGACACTGCTTTACAAACGTTCGAACGATGGAGAGGAACCCGCCTTGCAATGCCGAAGACAACACTGCGCGCCGGACTCATCGTCATTGAAGCCTGGTTCGGGGGCTACTGAGGGAGTCCTGGATTAGGGGGTATCCGGACAGCCGGATTATATCCTTTGGCCGGACTATTGGACTATGAAGATACAAGATTGAAGACTTCATCTCGTGTCCAGATGGGACTCTACTTGGCGTGGAAGGCAAGCTAGGCAATACGGATATGTATATCTCCTCCTTTGTAACCGACCTTGTGTAACCCTAGCCCCCTCCGGTGTCTATATAAACCGTAGGTTTTTAGTCCATAGGACAACATACAATCATACCATAGGCTAGCTTCTAGGGTTTAGCCTCTCCGATCTCGTGGTAGATCAACTCTTGTAACACTTATATCATCAAGAATAAATCAAGCACGACGTAGGGTTTTACCTCCATCAAGAGGGCCCGAACCTGGGTAAAACATCGTGTCCCCTGCTTCCTGTTACCATCCTCCTTAGACGCACAGTTCGGGACCCCCTACCCGAGATCCGCCGGTTTTGACACCGACACCTTGTGTTCTAGCTCGAGAGGTAAGTGACATGCTTTTCCATAAACCATTTTATACGGAGACATACCCATAGGATTTTTATATGCAGTTCTATAGGCCCATAATGCATCATCAAGTTTCTTGGACCAATTCTTTCTAGACCTATTGACAGTCTTTTGCAAAATTAATTTAAGTTCTATATTACTCAATTCTACTTGACCACTAGACTGTGGGTGATACGGAGATGCAATTCAATGATTGACGTCATATTTAGCAAGCATTTTACGGAAAGCACCATGAATAAAATGTGAACCACCATCAGTCATTAAATATCTAGGGACTCCAAACCTCGGAAAAATAACTTCTTTAAGCATTTTAATAGAAGTGCTACGATCAACACTACTAGTTGGAATAGCTTCTACCCACTTAGTAACATAATCAACAGCAACTAGAATATGTGTATATCCATTAGAGGCAGGAAAAGGTCCCATATAATCAAAGCCCCAAACATCAAATGGTTCAATAACAAGTGAATAATTCATAGGCATTTCTTGACGTCTACTAATATTACCAATTCTTTGACATTCATCACAAGATAGGACAAACTTACGGGCATCCTTGAAGAGAGTAGGCCAATAAAAACCGGATTGCAATACCTTATGTGCAGTTCTATCTCCCGCGTGGTGTCCTCCATAAGTTTAGGAGTGGCACTTGGATAGGATATGTTCCTGTTCATGCTTAGGTACACAACATCTAATAACACCATCCACTCCTTCTTTATAAAGGTGTGGGTCATCCCAAAAGTAATGTCTCAAATCATACAAGAACTTTTTCTTTTGTTGGTATGTGAAGCTAGGCGGTATGAATTTAGCAACAATGTAATTAGCATAACCAGCATACCAAGGGGTACTACGAGAAGTACTTATGACATTTAATTGTTCATCAGGAAAGCTATCATCAATAGGTAGTGGGTCATCAAGAACATTCTCTAACCTAGATAAGTTGTCTGCAACGGGGTTCTCAGCTCCTTTTTATCAACAATATGCAAATCAAATTCTTGTAGCAAGAGAACCCATCTAATAAGTCTAGGTTTAGCATCTTTGTTCTCCATAAGATATTTAATAGCAACATGATCAGTGTGGATAGTTACTTTAGAATCAAAAATATAAGGTCTGAACTTATAACAAGCAAATACAACTGTTAAAAGTTCTTTTTCAGTAGTAGCATAATTTCTTTGAGCATTGTCTAGAGTCTTACTAGCATAATGGATAACATTTAATTTCTTATCAACTCTTTGCCCCAGAACAGCACCTACAACATAATCACTAGCATCACACATAATTTCAAAGGGTAAATTCCAATTAGGTGGCTGAATAACAGGTGCAGAGACTAATGCTTTCTTAAGTATTTCAAATGCTTCTACACAATCATCATCAAAGACAAATGGTATATCTTTTTGTAATAAATTAGTCAGAGGCCGAAATTTTTTTTAGAAGTCCTTAATGAACCTCCTATAAAATCTGGCGTGACCAAGGAAACTTCTTATACCTTTGATGTCCTTGGGACATGGCATCTTTTCAATAGCATCAACCTTGGCTTTATCAACTTCAATACCTCTTTCAAAAACTTTATGCCCCAAGACAATACCTTCATTAACCATAAAGTGGCACTTTTCCCAATTCAAGAAAAGATTAGTTTCTTCACATCTCTGCAAAACTCGATCAAGATTGCTCAAGCAATCATCAAAAGAAGATCCATAGACGGAAAAGTCGTCCATGAAAACCTCACAAATCTTTTCACAAAAGTCAGAGAATATAGCCATCATGCATCTTTGAAAGGTAGTAGGTGCATTACATAAACCAAAAGGCATACGTCTATAAGCAAAAGTACCAAAAGGGCATGTAAAAGTAGTCTTTGATTGATCTTTAGCCGACACAGGTATTTGAGAGAAACTAGAATAACCATCTAGAAAGCAGTAATGTGTATGTTTGCATAATCTTTCTTGCATTTGATCGACAAAAGGTAAGGGGTAATTGTCACATCCCTAGTCTGGTATGACCTAGACTAGCTAGTCATTTGTGCATCATGTTTAAATTCCATTTAATTTTGAAATGAGGATTTGTGAAACCCTCAGAATCATTTTTGAAATGACCCAAATAAAAATTTCTCCAAAAGGGTCCAAGAAAATGCTCATCTTGCTCTCTGAAAATATTGGACAGAGATAAAAAATCAAACCAATATTTTTAAGAGCTCATAAGTATTTATTTTGGGCATTTGGAATTAATGCATAAATACTTGCATTGAAAATATATTAGTTATATATATATTAATATATGTCCAAAAATTATGCCACCTGTTGGGGAGCTCTGGAATAATGCCACTAGTTCCTACAAAAATGGGCATAAGGAAATAAATTGATTTAGTATTATTACTAAATCAAAACATATGTCAGAAAAATAGAAAAGAAAACAGTAATAAAAAGGATACTTACCTGGGCCTCCTCCCTGTGCAGCCCAGCAGCAGCCAGCGCCGGCCCAGCCCACTGGCCCCTCCTCTGTCGTCTTCGTCCTCGACAGGGGGATGGGCGCGTGCCCGACGCGCGCGCGCTCCGCCGCGCCACCTCCTCCCTCTCTGCCTGCCTGGCGCCCTCCTCGTCGCCCTGGAACGCCCCAGACATCGCCACACCCCCCCCCCGTACCCTCTCACTCTCTCTCGTTCCTTCCCCCCTCCTCTGCTCTCTTTCTCGCGCGCAGCCCGAGCGGAGCTCATCGCCGCCGTCCACCGTTGCCGCGGCCACCGGCCTTCCCTCGCCCCTCCGTAGAGTCCAGAAGCTCCGCCACGACCCCCTCTACCTCCTCGTCAAGCCACGCACCTCCGGACGCGCTCCATCACCGACGCCGTCGTCTTCTTCACCACCGACGCTGGAGATCGACCTCGCCGCCACGCCGTCGTCCGGCCTCCCCCGAGCTCTCCAACGACGTCCTCGAGCCCGCCGTGAGCCCCCGCTTCGGTTCCCCCTTCTCCCTTGCCTCCCCGCGCTCAGTAGCTAGCCCCGCCATGGAAGCCGAGCTCCGGCCGCCGCCGCGAGCTTTGCTCCGGCGAGCTCCGGCCTCCCCAGCTCCTCCCACCTGCCCCACCAGATGCGCGAGAGCCCGGGCTACACCCCGGTGCTCTCCGACGCCGCCCCCGTGGCCTGTATCACGGTCGCCGCCGCGTCCAGAGGTCGCCGCCGACGACCTCGCCGGCCTGATGGATGGGCCCCGTCGGCCAGGTGATTAGCTTAGTGCCAATCACCGTAAACTAACCCCCCCTGACACTGACCAGTGGGCCCCAGCGCCACTAATCCTTTAGTTAGGATTAAACTAACCCTGTTTAACCCCCTGTCACTGACGTGTGGACCCCACACGTCAGGTTTGACCAGTCAGCGATGTTGACTTGCTGACGCAAGCATGATGCAGTGCTGACGCAATTATTTATTTTCTGGATTTAAAATAAATCAGGAAATTCCAGAAAATGATTTAAACTTCAAAAATTCATAGAAATTCAACCATAGCTCAGATCGAAATAATTTATATATGAAAAATTATCAGAAAAATGCAATCTATCCATCTGTACTAGTTTCATGCATGACAAACCAACTTATACATGCTGAATACGAGAAAACACATTACGGCATATTAAGAGACTTATTTTAGAGTTGCATTTGAGCTTTTGGTTCAAATGGACTTCAAACCAAATGAATACTAGTTGCATTAGCTCAAACAACATCACATCTTCATGCCATGTTCATTCATCATATTGTTGCATATGTTTGTGTATTGATTGCCGACACTGTTCCTTCTCGATAGGTCCTGCTCCGGAGTCTGTTCCAGAGTACTTGTCTGTGAAGCAGTGCCTCCCTTGTTGATCTACCAGGCAAGCAAACCCCCTTGTTCATTCCGATACAATCCTACTCTCTCGCTCCTGCTCTCAGTTATTGCATTAGGACAACAACGATTCATCTGCTACTTTGTGCTGCGGTAGTTGAACCCATTCCTCTGCATGACCTGTCATTGCCACAGTAAATAGTTCAAACCCACTAGCATGTGTAGGAGTTGATTGAAGCCATTGTTGTGTTCCTACCATGCTATGCCTGCTATTGCTTAGAGTTGGGTCAGGTCTGGTTCATTGGGAATGAATTGGAGTGTTACGATATGTTCTGATGCTGAGGGTGAAGTGTGTGAACACGATTTGGTAAAGGTAGCGGTGAGAGGCCATGTAGGAGTACATGGTGGTTTGTCTCACTGGAACCGTCCTTAAGCACTGAGTTCTATGTATGTTGTCCAAGGACTCGATACTACCACACATTGGGTTCCGGTAACTCGACCCCTCTCGATTTATTAACCAACTTGATCTCTGTCCAGGAGTCGCAATTAGTTTCTGGTGTTTGTAGGTAGTGCTATTTTTCTACCAAGTGGCATCCGGCAGGGTGGGCTTGGGACAGACTAGGCACACGTGGCCTGGTGTACCGAGTGGCACCCGGATGGTGGGCTCGGGAACCCTGCACACATCGTTTGGGGCCGTGAGCGACACCCCAGCCGGATCTCCTTACGGATGGAACCCGAATAGGCGATAAACCTGGGCTAGAGTCTTGTGTGGTTAGTCAGGTCGTGGCCGACACCCTCGCCAGGCTACCGCTTGAAGGTTGCCGAGATACATGAGTGTGCATGGCGGTAAGTGGCGAGAGCGTGTGTGAAGAAGTACACCCCTGCAGGGTTAACATGATCTATTCGAATAGCCGGGTCCGCGGTTATGGACTTCTTGGATGCTTACATGGTACATAGACAACTTGAAGTGTATACTCTAAAAAGCTCAAGACAAGTGTGAGTGCTATGGATGGCCTTCTCGTAGGGAGACGGGAATGAATCCATAGTGGTGTATTGTGTGGTGATTAGTGGACTCGTGTGCGCCATATCACCTCAAAGAAGTTTTGGTAGTCGTAGAACAGGTTAGCCACAGAGTCAAAGCTGGCTTGCTGCAACTAAACTCCACATTACTCTCTTGGTACAAATGCATGTATGATAGGATCTGATGTAAGTCTTGCTGAGTACCTTTGTACTCATGTTGCTTTATTTATGTTTTTGCAGCGGAGACTTCGGTCTTACTAGTGTTCTCGTGGACTTCGACAAGTAGCTTGTACCTCAGCTACGATCTTGATCGGACGTTGTAGATAGTCAGGCTTTCAGCCTTTTTCATTTATAGATGTCTGTACTCAGACATGTAATGCTTCCGTTTGTTGCTTGATTGCTCTGAATGTTGGGTCATGTGACCCCTGTTGGTAATAAATGCTATGATGGCTCTTCTGAGCCTTTATCTATATGAGTTGTTGAGTTATGCTGTGATGCCATGTTGTACAGCACATACTTGCATGTTATGCGTACGTGTAATGTGTATTGCTATGTGTGGGATCTGACTATCTAGTTGTTTATCCTTAGTAGTCTCTCTTACCGGGAAATGTCTCCTAGTGCTTCCACTGAGCCCTGGTAGCTTGCTACTGCTCCGGAACACTTAGGCTGGCCGGCATGTGTCCTTCTTCGATCCTGTGTCTGTCCCTTCGGGGAAATGTCACGCGATGAATACCGGAGTCCTGTTAGCCCGCTACAGCCCGGTTCATCGGAGTCCTGTTAGCCCAGTGCTATAGCCTGGATTCACTCGCTGATGACCGACACGTTCGATGCTGGGTCATGGATGTCTGTCCCTGTAAGTTAGTGCCACTTTGGGTTTACGACTAGCCATGTCAGCCCGGGCTCCTTATCATATGGATGCTAGTGACACTGTCATATACGTGTGCCAAAAGGCGCAAACGGTCCCAGGCAAAGGTAAGGCGACACCCGTGGGGATACCGTGCGTGAGGCCGCAAAGTGATATGAGGTGCTACATGCTAGATCGATGTGGCATTGAGTCGGGGTCCTGACAGCTTTGGTATCAGAGCCTGACTGCCTGTAGGATTACCAAGCCAAACTGGTCGAAGTTGAGTCTAGAAATTCTTTAGTTATGTAAGGGAATTGATTGTGGGAAGGAACATAAGGCTCTTTTTACTCCTTATACCTCATGGCCTTCTGATCTGAGTCATCCTATCTTTTCTACAGGGTTAAGGAACTAGTCATTCTCTCCCGTCTATTGGGATCACGTGTTACTACTCCGTAGTCCCATAGGATTGGTTGATCAGAGTCATATCCCAGTTTTGAGTATTTCCGGTGTAGTCTATTTAGTATGATCTCAGAACCTTGAGTAATGCTGATGAGTATGTTACCACCCCATTTTTAGTAGGATGTCTCATTCTGAGCATTTTACTGCCGTTATGCTGCCGAAATTGCACGAGAAGTTCGAGAGTTACTAATTATCCTATCCTACATTCTATAACCTATAGATGCTGCTGATTCCGTCCTTGGTTTCGTTTCTCAGGATGTCATCAGCTAAGCGAAGTTCTGTTGCTCGTAGCCAGAACCACGCATATGGTAGGGATGAGGATCCTCCCGACCAGCCTTCGTTGACAGAGTTCATGCTAGAGTTGGAGAGGAACAAGCGTGAGTCTAACCGTTTGTTGCCACATATCGAGGAGAACACCGCACATCAGTCCAATAAGTCTACGACCATTCATGACTTCATTCACTTGCACCCACCTACCTTTCATCATTCCATCGAGCCACTCGATGCAGATGACTGGCTCCATAGCATCACTCATAAGCTGCGTTCCGCGAGCGTAGCTGAAGATGACAAGGCCACTTATGCCACATACCACCTGGAAGGTCCTGCTAGTCTTTGGTGGCAGAACTATGAGGCTATTCTTCCAGCTGGCCAGAATCCTACCTGGAGAGATTTCACTGAGGCTTTTCGCGAGCATCACATTCCTGAAGCCCTCATCGATCGCAAGAGAGAAGAGTTATGTAGTTTCACCCAGAGTAAGATGGATGTTGATGCTTACAGCAGAGAGTTTGCGAACCTTGCCCGCTATGCCACAAAAGAGGTGTCCACGGACGCCAAGAAGCAGGCTAGGTTCCGGCAGGGTCTCAACCCCAAGTTGCGTCGTGATCTCCACCTACATCGTTGTGATACATTCCAAGCTCTTGTGAACAAGGCCATTAATGCAGAGACAGCTCAGCTCACTTACGAGGAGTCTCGTAAGCACACCCGTGAGTTGGGATCTTCTTCCGGTTCAGGCTCGCAGAAGCGCCGGATTTGGGTTCCAAACTCCGCTCTTCCTTCCGGATATGCACCGAGGTCATCTTATGTGGTGCCTCACCCAGCTCAGTCGTATGTTTCACCCATGCCTACTGGTAGACCGCTTGTTAGTGCGGGTCCACGTCCAACCTCGGGAACTTGCTTCACATGCGGGAAGCCAGGACACTATGCACGTGACTGCTCTCAGACTAGTTATGCTCCACCCCAGCCCGAGAAGACTGTTGGCTGTGTTAAGCTATCACGCAAGATGATCAGTGTCAAGTCAGCCCCCACTGAACGTGGACGTGTGCATCATGTCTCAGCTAAAGACGCTCATGATGATCCAGATGTCGTTCTTGGTACACTCCTTGTCAATTGTCATCCAGCATCGGTTTTGTTCGATACTAGAGCATCTCACTCCTTCATTTCTGAAGGCTATGCTCGTTTGCACGACATGTCATTTTGTGATATGCCAACTTCGCTTGAAATCCAAACCCCAGGGTCTAGATGGAAAACCACCAGAATCAGCTATGGTAATGAAATCCTTGTTGATAGTCTTGTATTTCTGGCATCACTTGTAGCCCTCAAGTCCTAAGATATTAACATCATCTTGGGTATGGACTGGATGACAGCTCATCATGCCAAGATTGATTGTTACACCAGATCTGTTCAGCTTACACACCCATCTGGCAAGATAGTCACTGTCTCCACTAGAGTTGCAAAGCGTCAGCTCTATTCTCTTAATGCCAGCCCTCTTCCAGACCTTGAAGATATCCCGCTAGTCCGTGATTTTCCGGATGTCTTTCCAGAGGAACTGCCAGGTGTTCCACCTGACAGAGATGTAGAGTTCGTCATAGATCTTATCCCAGGAACAGCTCCAATCTCTAGGAGACCTTACAAGATGGCACCCTTAGAACTAGCCGAGCTTAAGAAACAACTTGATGAGTCCTTGCAAAAGGGTTTCATCCATCCTAGTTCTTCTCCTTGGGCTTGCCCCGTCCTCTTCGTCAAGAAGAAGGATGGTACGGACCGGATGGTTGTAGATTATCGTCCCGTTAATTTGGTCACGATAAAGAACAAGTATCCGCTCCCCAGGATCAATGACCTGTATGATCAGCTCGCTGGATCCTCAGTCTTCTCCAAGATGGATTTGAGGTTAGGCTACCACCAAATCAAGATCAGAAACGGGGACATTCCCAAGACAGCCTTTGTCACTCGTTATGGCCAGTACGAGTACACCGTCATGTCCTTCGGTCTAACCAATGCTCTAGCCACATTCTCCCGCTTGATGAACTCGATCTTCATGGAGTACTTAGATAAGTTCGTCGTGGTTTACCTCGATGATATTCTTATTTACTCGAAGAACGAGGAAGAGCATGCCGAACATCTTAGACTTGTGTTAGAAAAACTCAGAGAGCACCGCCTTTATGCCAAGTTCTCCAAGTGTGAATTTTGGTTGCCAGAAGTGACCTACCTAGGCCACGTAATTTCTGGTAAGGGCATTGCTGTCAATCCCGAGAGAGTCAAGGCCGTTCTCGATTGGACTCCACCTGAGACCGTTAAACAAGTTAGGAGTTTCCTTGGTCTAGCTAGCTATTGTCGCCGCTTTGTTGAAAATTTCTCCAAAGTAGCCAAACCCCTCACGGAACTTCTCAAGAAAGATAAAAGTTCGAGTGGTCCCCACAGTGTGAGTACAGTTTTTAGGAACTGAAAAGACGCCTGACTTTTGCTCCCGTACTTGTGCCACCGGATTTCACAAAGGACTTTGTTATCTATTGTGACGCCTCACGACAGGGACTAGGTTGCATTCTTATGCAGGATCGTCATGTGATTGCCTATGCATCTCGACACTTGCATCCACATGAGGATAATTATCCTACACATGATCTAGAGCTTGCAGCCGTAGTCTATGCACTCAAGACCTGGCGACATTACCTTCTTGGTAAACATTGCGAGATCTACACCGATCACTAGAGTCTCAAGTATATCTTCACCCAACCGGATCTGAACCTTAGGCAAAGACGTTGGTTGGAGTTAATCACAGATTATGATCTAGGGATTACCTACACCCCAGGCAAAGCCAATGTCATGGCTGATGCGCTAAGCCGTAAATCCTATTGCAACAATCTCATGTTGCAGCAAGGCCAACCACTTCTCCATGAGGAATTCTGTAAGCTTAATCTTCACATTGCTCCTCACGGATTCCTTTCTACCTTGGTGGCAAAACCTACTCTTGTGGATCATATCATAGAAGCCCAGAAGCATGATACGGGGATTACCCGGATCAAGAGAAACATTGCCAAGGGTATTGCTGGTAGTTTCTCTATAGATGATCAAGGTGTTATTTTCTTTGGGAACCGCCTGGTGGTCCCCAAGAAGCAACATCTTCGACAACTAATTCTTAAAGAGGCGCATGAATCTCCTCTCACGATTCATCCCGGTAGTACTAAGATGTATCAGGATCTACGCCAGAGGTTCTGGTGGACTAGGATGAAGAGAGAAATCGCTGAGTTCATTGCTAAATGTGACGTTTGTCGTCGCGTTAAGGCAGAGCATCAAAGACCTGCTGGCACCCTTCAGCCTTTAGCTATTCCCGAATGGAAATGGGATAAAGTTGGTATGGACTTCATTACCGATTTTTCCAGGACCAAAAGAGGGAATAATGCTATCTTCGTAGTCATTGATCGTCTCTCCAAAGTGGCGCACTTCCTTCCTGTTCGAGAGAGTATCACTGCTAGTCAGCTTGCTGACTTATACATTTCTCGAATAGTGTCACTTCATGGTGTTCCACTAGAGATCAATTCAGACCGTGGCAGTCTTTTCACTTCTCATTTCTGGGAGAGTTTCCAAACTGCCATGGGAACCCATCTTTCCTTCAGTACCGCTTTCCACCCTCAGTCGAGTGGTCAGGTGGAATGGGTCAACCAAATTCTCGAAGACATGCTTAGAGCTTGCGTTATCTCATTCGGAATGGATTGGGAGAAATGTCTTCCTTTTGCCGAGTTTGCTTATAACAATAGCTATCAATCCAGTCTCAAGAAAGCTCCTTTTGAAGTTCTCTATGGACAAAGATGTCGAACACCTTTGAACTGGTCAGAAACCGGTGAAAGACAATTCTTTGGACCGAACATGATCCAGGAGGCAGAAGAGCAAGTTCGCATCATTCGTGAGAACTTGAAAACAGCCCAGTCTTGTCAAAAGAGTCAGTATGATCGTCATCATAAGGATATGACTTATGAAGTTGGCGAAAAAGCTTACCTTCGGGTTACTCCCTTGAAGGGTACCCATCATTTAGGTATCAAGGGCAAGTTGGCTCCTCGTTACATTGGTCCCTTTCGCATTCTCGCTAAACGAGGAGAGGTTGCCTACCAGTTGGAACTACCCCCACATCTTTCTCGAGTTCATGATGTCTTCCACGTCTCTCAACTCAGGCGTTGCTTCTCGGATCCCATCCGCGGAGTGGACCACGAAACACTTGATCTTCAAGATAACCTCACATACCGAGAGTACCCGGTTCACATTCTTGATCAAGCAGAGCGTGTTACCCAACGTCAAAACATCAAGTTTCTCAAAGTTCAGTGGTCTCATCATTCCGAGAGAGAAGCTACTTGGGAGCGAGAAGATCGTCTTCGACTGGAGTACCCCACTTTCTTTCCGCCGACCCCTAAATCTCGGCACGAGATTCTTCCAAGTGGGGGCGAGTTGTCACATCCCTAGTCTGGTATGACCTAGACTAGCTAGTCATTTGTGCATCATGTTTAAATTCCATTTAATTTTGAAATGAGGATTTGTGAAACCCTCGGAATCATTTTTGAAATGACCCAAATAAAAATTTCTCCAAAAGGGTCCAAGAAAATGCTCATCTTGCTCTCTGAAAATATTGGACAGAGATAAAAAATCAAACCAATATTTTTAAGAGCTCATAAGTATTTATTTTAGGCATTTGGAATTAATGCATAAATATTTGCATTGGAAATATATTAGTTATATATATTAATATATGTCCCAAAATTATGCCACCTGTTGGGGAGCTCTGGAATAATGCCACTAGTTCCTAACAAAATGGGCATCAGGAAATAAATTGATTTAGTATTATTACTAAATCAAAACATATGTCAGAAAAATAGAAAAGAAAACAGTAATAAAAAGGATACTTACCTGGGCCTCCTCCCTGTGCAGCCCAGCAGCAGCCAGCGCCGGCCCAGCCCACTGGCCCCTCCTCTGTCATCTTCGTCCTCGACAGGGGGATGGGCGCGTGCCCGACGCGCGCGCGCTCCGCCGCGCCACCTCCTCCCTCTCTGCCTGCCTGGCGCCCTCCTCGTCGCCCTGGAACGCCCCGGACATCGCCACGCCCCCCGTACCCTCTCACTCTCTCTCGTTCCTTCCCCCCTCCTCTGCTCTCTTTCTCGCGCGTAGCCCGAGCGGAGCTCATCGCCGCCGTCCACCGTTGCCGCGGCCACCGGCCTTCCCTTGCCCCTCCGTAGAGTCCAGGAGCTCTGCCACGACCCCCTCTACCTCCTCGTCAAGCCACGCACCTCCGGACGCGCTCCATCGCCGACGCCATCGTCTTCTTCACCACCGACGCCGGAGATCGACCTCGCCGCCACGCCGCCGTCTGGCCTCCCCCGAGATCTCCGACGACGTCCTCGAGCCCACCGTGAGCCCCCGCTTCGGTTCCCCCTTCTCCCTAGCCTCCCTGCGCTCTGTAGCTAGCCCCGCCATTGAAGCCGAGCTCCGGCCGCCGCCGCGAGCTTTGCTCCGGCGAGCTCCGGCCTCCCCAGCTCCTCCCACCTGCCCCACCAGATGCGCGAGAGCCCGGGCTACGCCCCGGTGCTCTCCGACGCCGCCCCCGTGGCCTGTATCACGGACGCCGCCGCGTCCAGAGGTCGCCGCCAACGACCTCGCTGGCCTGACGGGTGGGCCCCGTCGGCCAGGTGATTAGCTTAGTGCTAATCACTGTAAACTAACCCCCCCTGACACTGACTAGTGGGCCCCAGCGCCACTAATCCTTTAGTTAGGATTAAAGTAACCCTGTTCAACCCCCTGTCACTGACGTGTGGACCCCACACGTCAGGTTTGACCAGTCAGCGGTGTTGACTTGCTGACGCAAGCATGATGCAGTGCTGACGCAATTATTTATTTTCTGGATTTAAAATAAATCAGGAAATTCCAGAAAATGATTTAAACTTCAAAAATTCATAGAAATTCAACCATAGCTCAGATTGAAATAATTTATATATGAAAAATTATCAGAAAAATGCAATCTATCCATCTGTACTAGTTTCATGCATGACAAACCAACTTATACATGCTGAATATGAGAAAACACATTATGGCATATTAAGAGACTTATTTTAGAGTTGCATTTGAGCTTTTGGTTCAAATGGACTTCAAACCAAATGAATAGTTGCATTAGCTCAAACAACATCACATCTTCATGCCATGTTCATGCATCATATTGTTGCATATGTTTGTGTATTGATTGCCAACACTGTTCCTTCTCGATAGGTCCTCCTCCGGAGTCTGTTCCAGAGTACCTGTCTATGAAGCAGTGCCTCCCTTGTTGATCTACCAGGCAAGCAAACCCCCTTGTTCATTCTGATACAATCCTACTCTCTCGCTCTTGCTCTCAGTTATTGCATTAGGACAACAACGATTCATCTGCTACTTTGTGCTGCGGTAGTTGAACCCATTCCTTTGCATGACCTGTCATTGCCATAGTAAATACTTGAAACCCACTAGCATGTGTAGGAGTTGATTGAAGCCATTGTTGTGTTCCTACCATGCTATGCCTGCTATTGCTTAGAGTTGTGTCAGGTCTGGTTCATTGGGAATGAATTGGAGTGTTACGATATGTTCTGATGCTGAGAGTGAAGTGTGTGAACACGATTTGGTAAAGGTAGCGGTGAGAGGCCATGTAGGAGTACATGGTGGGTTGTCTCACTGGAACCGTCCTTAAGCACTGAGTTCTATGTATGTTGTCCAATGACTCGATACTACCACACATTGGGTTCCGGTAACTCGACCCCTCTCGACTTATTAACCAACTTGATCTCTGTCCAGGAGTCGCAATTAGTTTCTGGTGTTTGTAGGTAGTGCTATTTTTCTACCAAGTGGCACCCGGCAGGGTGGGCTTGGGACAGACTAGGCACACGTGGCCTGGTGTACCGAGTGGCACCCGGATGGTGGGCTCGGGAACCCTGCACACATCATTTGGGGCCGTGAGCGACACCCCGGCCGGATCTCCTTACGGATGGAACCCGAATAGGCGATAAACCTGGGCTAGAGTCTTGTGTGGTTAGTCAGGTCGTGGCCGACACCCTCGCCAGGCTTCCGCTTGAAGGTTGCCGAGATACATGAGTGTGCATGGCGGTAAGTGGCGAGAGCGTGTGTGAAGAAGTACACCCCTGCAGGGTTAACATGATCTATTCGAATAGCCGGGTCCGCGGTTATGGACTTCTTGGATGCTTACATGGTACATAGACAACTTGAAGTGTATACTCTAAAAAGCTCAAGACAAGTGTGAGTGCTATGGATGGCCTTCTCGTAGGGAGACGGGAATGAATCCATAGTGGTGTATTGTGTGGTGATTAGTGGACTCGTGTGCGCCATATCACCTCAAAGAAGTTCTGGTAGTCGTAGAACAGGTTAGCCACAGAGTCAAAGCTGGCTTGCTGCAACTAAACTCCACATTACTCTCTTGATACAAATGCATGTATGATAGGATCTGATGTAAGTCTTGCTGAGTACCTTTGTACTCATGTTGCTTTATTTATGTTTTTGCAGCGGAGACTTCGGTCTTACTAGTGTTCTCGTGGACTTCGACAAGTAGCTTGTACCTCAGCTACGATCTTGATCGGACGTTGTAGATAGTCAGGCTTTCAGCCTTTTTCATTTATAGATGTCTGTACTCAGACATGTAATGCTTCCGTTTGTTGCTTGATTGCTCTGAATGTTGGGTCATGTGACCCCTGTTGGTAATAAATGCTATGATGGCTCTTCTGAGCCTTTATCTATATGAGTTGTTGAGTTATGCTGTGATGCCATGTTGTACAGCACATACTTGCATGTTATGCGTACGTGTAATGTGTATTGCTATGTGTGGGATCTGACTATCTAGTTGTTTATCCTTAGTAGTCTCTCTTACCGGGAAATGTCTCCTAGTGCTTCCACTGAGCCCTGGTAGCTTGCTACTGCTCCGGAACACTTAGGCTGGCCGGCATGTGTCCTTCTTCGATCCTGTGTCTGTCCCTTCGAGGAAATGTCACGCGATGAATACCGGAGTCCTGTTAGCCCGCTACAGCCCGGTTCACCGGAGTCCTGTTAGCCCAGTGCTACAGCCTGGATTCACTCGCTGATGACCGACACGTTCGATGCTGGGTCATGGATGTCTGTCCCTGTAAGTTAGTGCCACTTTGGGTTTACGACTAGCCATGTCAGCCCGGGCTCCTTATCATATGGATGCTAGCGACACTGTCATATACGTGTGCCAAAAGGCGCAAACGGTCCCGGGCAAAGGTAAGGCGACACCCGTGGGGATACCGTGCGTGAGGCCGCAAAGTGATATGAGGTGCTACATGCTAGATCGATGTGGCATTGAGTCGGGGTCCTGACAGTAATGGTCTTTCTTAGTAGCCTTATTTAATTTGCGGAAATCAATTACCATCCTATAACCTGTAATAATTCTTTGTGGAATCAATTCATCTTTATCATTAGGAACAACATTAATACCTCCCTTCTTAGGGACACAATGAACAGGACTTACCCATTGACTATCAGCAA
This sequence comes from Triticum aestivum, assembly GCF_018294505.1. Lineage (NCBI taxonomy): Eukaryota > Viridiplantae > Streptophyta > Magnoliopsida > Poales > Poaceae > Triticum > Triticum aestivum. The sequence continues at coordinate 386,278,256 of NC_057794.1, read as the reverse complement.
CGGGATAAATTAACCTGCCTCCAGAAGCTTTAGTATTTCTTTTCTTACCACTTCTTTCATTTTAGGATTCGGACGTCGTTGAGGATCCCGAACTGGTTTGGCATCTTCTTCCAAATTTATTTTATGTTGACATAGAGTGGGACTAATGCCCTTAAGATCATCAAGAGTATATCCAATAGCAGCACGGTGCTTCTTCAGTGTTTTCAATATTCTTTCTTCTTCATGCTCTGAAAGGTTAGCACTAATAATAACAGGATATATCTTCTTTTCATTAAGATAAGCATATTTAAGATTATCAGGCAACGGTTTAAGCTCAAACACGGGATCACCCTTAGGTGTAGGAGGATCCCCTAGGATTTCAATAGGCAAATTGTGTTTCAGCATAGGTTCCTGTTTAAAGAATACTTCATCTATTTCCCTTCTTTCATTCATAAACATATCATTCTCATGGTCTAGCAAAGATTGTTCTAAAGGATCATTCGGAGGTACGGCAATAGAAGCAAGACCAATAATTTCATCCTTACTAGGCAATTCTTCTTCATGGTGTTGTTTACTAAATTTAGAGAAATTAAATTCATGAGTCATATCATCTAAGCCGATAGTAACAACATCCCTTGAGCAATCTATGGTAGCATTAACATTACTTAAGAAGGGTCTACCAAATATAATGGGACAAAAGCTATCTTGTGGGGAACCAAGAACAAGAAAATCAGCAGGATATTTAGTTTTCCCATACAAGACGTCAACATCTCTAACAATTCCCATTGGTGAAATAATATCTCTATTAGCAAGTTTAATAGTAACATCAATTTCTTCTAACTCAACAGGTGGAATGTCATGCATAATCTCGTTGTATAAGTCAATAGGTATTGCACTTGCACTAGCACCCATATCACATAAGCCATGATAACAATGATCTCCTATTATAATAGAAATAACAGGCATGCCTATCACAGGTCTAGGTTTATCTGTATCACGGGGTTTAGCAATTCTAGAAGTTTCATTACAGAAGTAAATAACATGCCCATCTATATTATCAGACAAGAGATCTTTAACAATAGCAATATTAGGTTCTATTTTAACTTGCTCAAGAGGTGTATATGTTTTAATATTGCTTTTACGAACCACAGTTGAAGCTTTAGCATGATCCTTTATCCTAACAGGAAAAGGTGGTTTCTCAACATAACAAGTAGGAACAATAGGATCATTAACTGACAGTCTTTTCTTCAAATTTAATAGGTGCAGCTACTTTTACTTCTATGGGAGGATGATATTTAAACCACTTCTCCTTAGGGAGATCAACATAAGTAGCAAAAGATTCACAGAAAGAAGCTACTATCTCAGAATCAAGTCCATATTTAGTGCTAAACTTATGGAAAATATCGGTATCCATAAAAGATTTAACACAATCAAACTTAGGTGTCATACCTGACTCCTTACCTTTATCGAGATCCCAATCTTCAGAGTTGCATTTAATTCTATCCAATAAATCACATCTAAATCCAATAGTCTTCATCATAAAAGAGCCAGCACAAGAAATATCAAGCATGGTGCGATTATTTTCAGAAAGTCGAGCATAAATTTTTTGAATAATCATTTCTCTTGAGAGCTCATGATTGGGGCATGAATATAACATTGATTTAAGCCTCCCCCAAGCTTGAGCGATGCATTCTCCTTCGCAAGGCCAAAAATTATATATATATATATATAATTGCGATCACGATGAACAAGATGCATAGGGTAATATTTTGATGAAATTCCAATTTCAATCTTCTATAGTTCCATGATCTCGTATCATCACATAGCCTGTACCATATCAATGCGTCTCCCTTCAAAGATAAAGGGAAGACCTTCTTCTTAGCAACATCATCGGGTATACCTGCAAGCTTAAATAATCCACAAACTTCATCCACATATATTAGATGTTCATCAGGATGCTTTGTTCCATCTCCTGTAAAAGGATTAGCTAGCAGTTTTTCTATCATACCCGAAGGATACTCATCAGGAATTTCATCTTCAATAGGTTCAGTAGGTTGAGGAGCAACTCTTTGCTCTACTGGTCAGGGTGAAGATACCCCGAACAAGCCCCTCATAGGATTACTTTCCATAGTAACAAGTGACAGTAAATTTCAGCACATTATATACATTTTTCCTTACCAAATTCCACCTACCAAACGCGCTTCACTCCTCAGCAACGGTGCCAGAAAAGAGTCTTGATGACCCACAAGTATAGGGGATCTATCATAGTCCTTTCAATAAGTAAGAGTGTCGAACCCAACGAGGAGCAGAAGGAAATGATAAGCGGTTTTCAGCAAGGTATTCTCTGCAAGTACTGAAATAAGTGGTAACAAATAGTTTTGTGATAAGATAATTTGTAACAAGCAACAAGTAGCAAAAGTAAATAAAGTGCATCAAGGTGGCCCAATCCTTTTTGTAGCAAAGGACAAGCCTGGACAAACTCTTATATAAGGAAAAGCGCTCCCGAGGACACATGGGAATATCATCAAGCTAGTTTTCATCACGCTCATATGATTCGCGTTCGGTACTTTGATAATTTGACATGTGGGTGGACCGGTGCTTGGGTGCTGTTCTTACTTGAACAAGCATCCCACTTATGATTAACCTCTATTGCAAGAATCCGCAACTACAACAAAAGTATTAAGGTAAACCTAACCATAACATGAAACATATGTATCCAAATCAGCCCCTTACGAAGCAACGCATAAACTAGGGTTTAAGCTTCTGTCACTCTAGCAACCCATCATCTACTTATTACTTCCCAATGCCTTCCTCTAGGCCCAAATAATGGTGAAGTGTTATGTAGTCGACGTTCACATAACACCACTAGAGGCTAGACAACATACATCTCATCAAAATATCGAACGAATACCAAATTCACATGACTACTAATAGCAAGACTTCTCCCTTGTCCTCAGGAATAAACGTAACTACTCACAAAGCATATTCATGTTCATAATCAGAGGGGTAATAATATGCATAAAGGATCTGAACATATGATCTTCCACCAATTAAACCAACTAGCATCAACTACAAGGAGTAATTAACACTACTAGCAACCTACTAGCACCAATCCCGGACTTAGAGAAAAAATTGGATACAAGAGATGAACTAGGGTTTTGAGATGAGATGGTGCTGATGAAGATGTTGATGGAGATTGCCCTCTCCCGATGAGAGGAGCGTTGGTGATGACGATGGCGATGATTTCCCCCTCCGGGAGGGAAGTTTCCCCGGCAGAACAGCTCTGCCGAAGCTCTAGATTGAATCCGCCAAGGTTCCGCCTCGTGGCGGCGGAGTCTCGTCCCGAAAAGTTCCTCTTTATTTTTTTCTCATCAAAAGACTTCATATAGGAGAAGATGGACGTGGAGAGCCACCAGGGGGCCCACGAGGTAGGGGGCGCGCCCTAGGGGGGGGCGCCCCCACCCTCATGGCAAGGGTGTGGGCTCCCTGGTCTTCATCTTTGGCGATGATTTTTCATTATTTATTATAAGGCATTGCGTGGAGTTTCAAGACTTTTGGAGTTGTGCAGAATTGGTCTCTAATATTTGCTCCTTTTCCAGCCCAGAATTCCAGCTGCCGGCATTCTCCCTCCTTATGTAAACCTTGTAAAATAAGAGAGAATAGCCATAAGTATTGTGACATAATGTGAAATAACAGCCCATAATGCAATAAATATTGATATAAAAGCATGATGCAAAATGGACCTATCACTACACCTCTTGATCGGAGCAATGCCATAATTATGACTACATGGGGGCTCTGGTCATATCCGAACCATAGCTTAAACCCTCTTGATCATACTTATACATCATCATATATTACATCATACATCATCATAGCATGTATCATATGTGCATGGATATACCAGCTTATAGGGCAGGAATCGGTTTTCAAACCAGGTTATATTTATTCAAATCTTTAATAGCCAACATGGCTGGATTTTTTCTTATGGTTATCAATAACCAATATTATGACTGAGGTTTTCAAAGTCGCTTTAGCGCAATGACTATTATTTTATCAATGGATATGATTTATTCTGCAATGGAAGGAATAGTCCCGAGTCGCTGCAGGCTTACGACCCGACACTTGGGGGCTACATTATTCAAGTTGGGATTACATCAAATACACAAGTCTCATGTCATTGCAAGCATGCACCATGATACTTGGGGGCTAATGTAAAATCATTGTTTGTTCACCTTATTGAATACCCGACTCATCACATCGTAATGAGCCGGCCCTTGGGGGCTACCAATTGCTTCTTTGAAAGCACAAGTGCTCCCTAGGTGGTTTTGATAATTGATGACAACATATCTCTTGTTGGACTAACATTTCGATCTAGCATGTTTCAGATAAGTTCAACAATGGAGTGGCATGGACTAAAGGTTGTGGGAACTCCTTCAAGATGCTAAGGACAAAGGGTTGGCCAAAGCTTCAAGCTCAAGACTCTTCATCTTATATTTTAGTGATCCAAGATCACATTGAGTCTTTAGGAAAAGCCAATACTATCAAGGAGGGATGAGGTGTTGCTTAATGAGCCTCTTGCTTCATGTGCTTAGTGATATGCTCCAAAACCCTCAACTACTTTCCCACTTCCACATATGACCTAAACCCTAAGCCAAACTCGGTCCTACCAATTCCTCATATCCGGCGCCACCGAGTTTCACTTGTCATAAGCCACTGCCAAACCCTAATCAGTTCGGTCTCACCGATGGGATCTCGGTCTCACCGAGATGGGCTTGCAAACTCTCTGTTACCCATTGCAATATTCTCAGTCCCACCAAGATATGCAATCGGTCCCACCGAGTTTGCTTGACCAAATCTCAGTTTCACCTATTACCCAAATCGGCCCCACCGAGTTTGAGTAATCGGTCAAACCGAGTTTTGGATTTACCCTAACCCTAGCACATCGGTCTCACCGAGTTGATCCAGTCGGTCCCACTGAAATCTCTAACGGTTACTAGGTTTACATTTTCGGTCAGACCGAGTTTATTAATTCGGTCCCACCGAGATTGGAAAACTATGTGTAACAGTTGGATTTTGTGTGGAGGCTATATATACCCCTCCACCTCCTTCTCATTCGAAGTGAGAGCCATCAGAACACACACATCATTCCAACTCATATGTTCTGAGAGAGAACCACCTACTCATGTGTTGAGACCAAGACATTCCATTTCCTACCATATGAATCTTGATCTCTAGCCTTCCCAAGTTGCTTTCCACTCAAATCTTCTTTCCACCAAATCCAAATCCTATGAGAGAGAATTGAGTGTTGGGGAGACTATCATTTGAAGCACAAGAGCAAGGAGTTCATTACCTACACACCATTTGTTACTTCTTGGAGAGTGGTGTCTCCTAGATTGGCTAGGTGTCACTTGGGAGCCTCCGACAAGATTGTGGAGTTGAACCAAGGAGTTTGTAAGGGCAAGGAGATCGCCTACTTCGTGAAGATCTACCGCTAGTGAGGCAAGTCCTGTGTGGGCGATGGCCATGGTGGGATAGACAAGGTTGCTTCTTCGTGGACCCTTTGTGGGTGGTTGCTTCTTCGTGGACCCTTCGTGGGTGGAGCCCTGTGTGGACTCACGCAACCGTTACCCTTGGGTGGAGCCCTGTGTGGACTCGCGCAACCGTTACCCTTCGTGGGTTGAAGTCTCCATCAACGTGGATGTAGGATAGCACCACCTATCTGAACCACGGGAAAAACATCCGTGTCTCCAATTGCGTGTGAATTCTCCAAACCCTTCTCTTTACATTCTTGCAAGTTGCATGCTTTACATTCCGCTGCTCATATACTCCTTGCATGCCTGCTTGATATGTATTGTGTGTGTTGAAATTGTGCCTAAACTCCACTTAAACCTAAAAAGCTTAAAAATTGCAACTTTAGCATGAAGTGTCTAATCACCCCCCTCTAGACACATCTACTTCTTGATCCTACACTCCTATCAACAATTCAAGGTATAAAGATTTTAATCCACTATATTGAAGGGTCCGTTGCTCACGTGGTAAAGCACAAGGCTCTTAACCTTGTGGACATGGATTCAAGCCCCATGATGGGGGTTACATCATATGATGTTATTTTCATTGAAGAATATATCAAGTCCCATCTCAATATTATCTTATTGAGCCGGCCCTTGGGGGTTACACATTGCTGCTCAAGTTTACGTGATCATATTTTCAAAGTCCCTGCTCATTATTGCATAATAACCCGGCCCTTGGGGGCTACACTAGTTGAAGTTTTTATGAGAATAAGGCAATTTCAAGTCCCAGGTTGCTGCAAGCATGACAACCCGGCACTTGGGGGCTACATATGTGGAATACTCAGTTCTGACTGGTGATTGAGATGAACAACCTGGATTTCTTCAAGCTTGTGACATTCATATTGAAGCAAGTCTTAAGCTGTTGCTATTCCACCTTCTTAAGACTTGGGGGATACAAGTGATAGGCATATAAGAGGTATATTTTCAAAATTGATGTTAACAAACAGTTCTGATCCGGTGCCATCAATATTCTTAAACCGGCTGAAGATCAAATGAGTATTTCAAAGGCCAATATTTTTGTTAAGCATTGGGAGCTGAAGTCAAAGGAGTTATTCTTCACAATATTTCTCTGTGACAAACCAATGTCAACAAATTGATTATGAAGTTGGCTTATTGACTCGGATTTTATAGAAGAAGGAAGTGACAAGGACTTAAGGATGATCAGGATCAGTTTAACATGGATAAATCCAAATTAAACTGGGGGCTAATGTCGGGGATATACCCCGGGGTATGATCCGGCCGGAGTTATAACCCGGCTGGAGCTTAGTAAACCGGCAGGTGTTAAAGCAGGTGGTAAACCGGCAGGTGTTAAAGTAGGTGGTAAACCGGTTGGTGTTAAGTCAGACGGTAAACCGGTAGGTTGTTAAACCGGTTGACAGTTAAGACAGATAGGCAAAACAGGCAGTTAACCCAGATGGTAAACCGGCTGACAGTTAAGACAGGAGTTAAGTCAGATAACTCAGCAGAAATTCTTAAACTGGCAGACCATCTTAAACCAGCACCAGTTAACTCTCGGCAGGCAGTGGTAACTGGGTTGCCAGGAGTTATGAAGCCCAAGATGTTAAGAAGCCCAAGAAGAGAAGTCATAATAGTTAAGTCTTAAGTCCGAGTTGGACTCTACATGTAACCCGCCCCTTCAACATATATAAGGAGGGGCAGGGCTCCCCAAAGAGGGACAAGTAAGAAGAAGAAACAATCTTAAAGGGTTAGGGTTAACTGGGAGAGCCGATTTATGGCGACTTCCTCATGATCATAATGAGACATAACCTCAAACAGCACGTAGGGTTATTACCGAATGATGTTTCCCGGGGCCCGAAGCTGTCTAAATCCTTGTCTTGCGTTGCATCTCTCGGTTCCGCTCAACCCCTCTCAAGCTACCACATAGACGCGTTGGCCTCACGGCTAAGTCCTCACACTAGGACATCTGCCGTGACAACTCCACGACACCTGGCGCATCAGACTCGGGGCGTTACAACACTCCACCACTACAAGAGGATCTCGTCCCGAGATCTAGTATGGCACCGGAGGGAAAGGGAAGAGGAAGAGAAGAGGTAAAACTAAGTTGCTTCTTTGACCAATGAGTGAAACCAAAGAACCTTTGCGAAGTTGAACAAATTGAAAGAAAGAATACAACGAAGATGAACAAAGTTGAAAACACTCCATTAGAAAATAGGAACAAGGAACATTACTAGAACCTTATAGGTTGAAAGACATAAGAAAAGGGTTGCAATGGGCAAGAAGTACATGCAAGCACTCCGGTTGAAACGAGATGTACAAGGAATGATAATGATCAATTATGACAACACTCCGGTTGAAACAAGATAGAGAATGAATAAAAATGATATAATTTGGGCAACACTCTGACTGTAAATGGAAGGAATTGAACCTGACCTTGACAAGATGAGAGGATACTTGATGAGATCAACAACACACTACCTCCGAAACTATCGAAAGAATGGGACAAGGGGTAAGAAAGATTTCAGACAGCACTCCGATTGAGAAGGGAGGCAAAACTTGATAAGATGAGAGAACTTGAATGAAGGACACGATAGTCCGGTTGAATGGATAAGCAAAAGGAAAGAACTTGATCTTGGCAAGGCAAGATGATGAAATAACAGAATGGAGAAGAAAATGCCAAACTTCTGCCACAAATGAGCTTGGAAAGCACCCTTCCAAGAAGGTTATAACGGAGTTGTTGGAAAACCAACAACGAAACGAAAAAAGGTTGTAGTGGGCTTAAGGAAAACGTCTCAAAATTATGAGGTGAAATTCTGCCACTAACGAAAACAATAGATTGGATTGAAATGAACAAGGAGACGAGAAACTTATTCTACCGGGAGGATAAATGGAGAACCTGGGTCATTTATGAGCACCATAAATAGCAAAATCCTTAGGGAAAAGCTTTAGGTGAAATATAACCCAAGATAACTCCAATGAGGAGATTGATTGGTTGCAAAGGATCTCATGAACGAATTAAAAATGATGTGTTTAAAATATCTCATTCTTAACAACTTGCGAATCATGAAACATGAAAGAAATTTTCAAGAATGACATAACACCATATCAAAAGATAAGGTAGGAAGAATTGCACTTCGGAACGCAAGATGAAGAATGCTTGAACTCCTCAAAACAAGACATGTGTTGGGCACCATCTTTATTTGAGAGTATAGCTTGGTGGATCATGACTTCAAGAGAAATCTTGAAGAACAATAGAAGAATGCAAAGAATCCTTGACGAACTACCATGTGGAGCCTCCATGAAGAACTCCGGTAATAAAAGGATGATAAAAAGAAAGAGAAGTTGCAAACACAAGGTGAATCCTTGCAATGATTTAGATGGAGCTTCGCGATGATATAACCGAGAAAAACTTGGAACTCTGGAAAAGAAAAGATGAACAATTGAAATCGAGAATTTGATGAACCTTCGGAATAAGGAATTAATTTACTTGGATGAAACAAGTATAAGAATTGCATTATGCTTATCCTTCAGCAATTTAAATTGATGACAAGCAACAGATTTGGCATACTACTTATTCTTGTTGAAAGAATTAAGATAGATATAGCGCAAACTTGAGGAAGGTCTTCAACGAACCACCGGTAGGATTTGGAAATAACGAATGAATTGCTATAAGAACATAGGAAGAAGAATCTTGAATGGACCACTGTAAGAATTAAAAATGAAAGTAGATACTTGAGAAGAATTAAGATACAAGTGAAACGAAGAGATCACGAGCTGATTAGAGGATATTTGAACGATGCACCGGTAAGATCTGGGAATGAGAGATGAAAGCTGAGAGTGAATAAACCCGAAATGACGGCCTTCGGAGAATCAAACTAAAAAGACTCTTGAATTGCTTCGGAAAAATTAGAAGAGACATTTAAGATCCTGGGAAAAGACATGTGGGTTAGGGCCCACTCAAAAGGAAACACTGTTGAACTATTTAAAAGAGAGATTGCGCCGGTTGAATTAAATGACTTGAATGAGATAACAACCTCGAGACAGGTGCAAGAGGGGTAATCTTCACACATCGCATGTACTGAATAAGAAAGGGATAAAGAGTTAGCTTACAATCGCCACTTCAAACAAATACAAGTTAAACATACATCATCCATAATACAATCAAGCTCCGACAACCGAACCAAAATAAAGAAAGACCACCCCAAATGCTAGATCCCTGATCGTCCCAACTGGGCTCCTCTACTGATCATCCGGAAAAGAAACATAGTAACGGCCCGAATCCTCGTTGAACTCCCAGTTGAGTTCGGTAGCGTCCCCTGCACTGGCATCATCGACACCTGCATCTGTTTGGAAGTATCTGTGCGTCACGGGGACTCAGAAATCTCACACCCATGAGATCAAGACTATTTAAGCTTAAGGGTAGGAAAGGGTAGTGAGGTGGAGCTGCAGCAAAGAACTAAGCATATATGGTGGCTAACTTACGTAAAAGAGAGCAATAACAGAAGCAAAGCACGGTCGAGAAGCTATAAGTCATCAAGAAGTGATCCTAAAACTACTTACGTTCAAGCATAACACAAGACCGTGTTCTCTTCCCGGACTCCATCGAAAAGAGACCATCACGTCTACACACGCGGTTGATTCATTTTAGTTAAGTTAAGTGTCAACTTCTCTACAACCGGATATTAACAAATTCCCATCTGCCCATAACCGCGGGCACGACTTTCGAAAGTTCAAAACCTTGCAGGGGTGTCCCAACTTAGCCCATCACAAGCTCTCACGGTCAACGAAGGATATTCCTTCTCCTAGGAAGACCTGATCAGACTCAGAATCCCGGTTACAAGACATTTCGACAATGGTAAAACAAGACCAGCAAAGCCGCCTGAATGTGCCGAAAAATCCTGATAGGAGCTGCACATATCTTGTTCTCAGGGCACACTGGATGAGTAGTCCATACAACTAAAACCAACCCTCAAGTTTCCCTGAGGTGGCGCTGCAAGGGGATTTAGTTTGGACCAACACTCAGAGGAGCACTAGCCCGGGGGTTTAAAATAAAGATGACCCTTGAGTCCGCGGAACCCAAGGGAAAAAGGCTTAGGTGGCAAATGGTAAAACCAAGGTTGGGCCTTGCTGGAGGAGTTTTATTCAAAGCGAACTGTCAAGGGGTTCCCATAACACCCAACCATGTAAGGAACACAAAATCAAGGAACATAACACCGGTATGACGGAAACTAGGGCGGAAAGAGTGGAACAAAACACCAGGCATAAGGCCGAGCCTTCCACCCTTTACCAAGTATATAGATGCATTAAAGTAAATAAGAGATAATAACGATATCCCAACAATATCCATGTTCCAACATGGAACAAACTTCATCTTCACCTGCAACTAGCAACGCTATAAGAGGGGCTGAGCAAAGTGGTAACATAGGGATACAACGGTTTGCTAGGAAAGGTGGGTTAGAGGCTTGACATGGCAATATGAGAGGCATGATATAGCAAGTGGTAGGTAGTGCGGCATAGCAATAGAGCGAACAACTAGCAAGCAAAGATAGAAGTGATTTCACGGGTATGGTCATCTTGCCTGAGATCCCACAAGGAAGAAGAACGAGTCCATGAAGAAGACAAACAAACATAGTCGAACGGATCCTCACAACTCCGAACAAAACCGAAGCTAATGAGAGAAGCAACCCGGAAAGAAGCAAGCAACATAGTAAACAACCATCACATAAACATGGCATGATGCACAACCAAGCGAATGACAAGGCAACAACAGCGAATAACTGGAAGACACCTGGCGCATCGGACTCGGGACGTTACAGTGATTCATTTACTTTTCTTACGAGGCGTCGTACACTCATTGGAGTAGTGTCCAGGTCTTCCACAATTGTAGCAATTACGGTCATGACTTGATGATCTTTGCTCATAATGTCTTGAGTTGGAGCTTCTCTCTTTGCTTTTATTCTTGTTGAACCTATTGAAGTTCTTCACCATTAGACTTATCTCCTCATTGGATACTAGCTTGTCACTTGATGTTGTGGGAGCATCACTTGAGGCTTTGTATGCACCACTTGACTTGTTGTGGAGCTCCTCCTTGTCCTTGAGTGACATATCATGAGCAACAATCCTTCCAATGACTTCCGTGGGCTTGAGATCTTTTTAATTGGGCATCATTTGGATCAATGTGCACACGGTATCATATTTTCCATCCAAGGCTTTAAGGATCTTCTTGATGATGAACTTGTCAGACATCTCTTCAGTTCCTAAGCCGGCAATGTCATTTGTGATGAGAACGAGCCTAGAGTACATTTCAGTGACTCATTCACCACCCTTCATCTTAAACTTGTCAAGTTGTCTTTGAAGCACACCCAACTTGGATTGATTGACGGACTCAGAACCCTCGTGCATATCAACCAAATTTTCCTAAATTTCCTTTGCATTCTTGAGGCGGCTAATTTTGTTGAACTCCTCAGGGCACAAACCATTGAAGAGAAGTTGATACATCTCCATCGTATCTACTTTTCCTAACACTCTTTCTTTTGTTTTGGACTCTAATTTGCATGATTTGGATGAAACTAACCCGAACCAATGATGTTTTCAGCAGAACTACCATGGTGTTGTTTTAGTGCAGAAATAGAAGTTCTCGGAATGGAACAAAACTTTGTGAGGATTTTTTATATAATAAAAGAGAATTTCCGGAGCCAAGAACCACCGAAGGGGGGCACCTGGGTGGGCACAACCCACCAGGGCGCCCCCCCCTCTAGGAGCGCCCAGGTGGGTTGTCCCCACCTGGTGGCCCCGCAGACCCTGAAATCGACGCTATAAAATACTATTTTTCTAGGACAAATCTGGGAGAAAGAATTATTGTGTTCCACGAGACGAAGCCACCGCCATCTCCTGTTCTTCATTGGGAGGCCAGATCTGGAGTCCGTTTGGGGCTCCGGAGAGGGGGATCTTAGATCTTCGTCATCACCAACCCTTTTCCATCACCAATTCCATGATGCTCCCCACCGGGAGTGAGTAATTCCTTCGTAGGCTCGCTGATCGGTGAGAAGTTGGATGCTATTCATCATATAATCAAGTTAGTTTTGTTAGGGCTTGATCCCTAGTATCCACTATGTTCTGAGATTGATGTTGCTATTACTTTGCCATGCTTAATGCTTGTCACTTTTGGCCCGGGTGTCATGATTTCAGATCTGAACCATTTATGTTATCACCATTATATCCATGTTCTAGATCCGATCTTGCAATTTATAGTCACCTACTACGTGTTATGATCCGGCAACCCCGGAGTGACAATAGTCGGGACACTTCCCGTTGATGACCATAGTTTGAGGAGTTCATCTATTCACCGTGTGTTAATGCTTTGTTCCGGTTCTCTATTAAAAGCAGGCCTTAATATCCCTTTGTTTCCAATAGGACCCCGCTGCCACGGGAGGGTAGGACAAAAGATGGCATGCAAGTTCTTTCCATAAGAACGTATGACTATTTACGGAATACATGCCTACATTATATTTATGAACTGGAGCTAGTGTTGTATAGCCCTAGGTTATGAATGTCACATGATGAATATCATCCAACAAAATACTGATCCAATGCGTACGATTTTCCTACATATTGATCTTGCTATGTTACTACTGCTACTGTTACTGTTGCACTTGCTACAAAACTACTGCTATCACTGTTACTGTTACTATTGCTATCACTACTATTATTAAAACTATCATACTACTTTTCTATTGATCACTTTGTTGCAGATAATTAATCTCCAGGTGTGGTTGAATTGACTACTCGGCTGCTAATACTTGCAAGTACTCTTTTGCTGCCCCTGTGTCGAATCTATAAATTTGGGTTGAATACTCTACCCTTGAAAACTGTTGCGATCCCATATACTTATGGGTTATCAAGACCCTTTTTCTGGCACCGTTGCCGGGGAGCACAGCTATATTTGTTGAGTCACTTGGGATTATTATCAATTTATCACTATGAAGAATCTGAAGGATGCTAAGACTAAGATTTTTCCCTCTAAGACGAGGGGAGGTAAGGAACTGCCATCTAGCTCTGCTTTAGATTCACTTTTTGTTATAATATACTTGCAACACCACCAGATGCTATTAATCCTGATATTTCGCAAGTTATTGATGATGCTACTTCTGATATGAATGATACTTATGATGATGCTAGTACCTTACTTGATGATAATGTGCCACTAGGTGAATTTCTTGATGAACACATTGCGAGAGTAAGACAGCATGATATTGTTGAAACTGATGATGAGCTTGAACCTGAAAGTGTTGAAACACCTATTAGAACTATCCCTCCTAGATATGAATTACCAAAGGTACCGGAAGGTTATGTTATGAATGAGGAGACAACTAGAGATATTCTTGCTTGTAAGGATAGAGATGATCTAGAGAAATTATTATGCAAGTATAAAGAAAAATCCTTGAATGATATAATGCAATATGATCCTAAGTTTGCTACTTCACCTATCTTTATTGATGATAAGGATTATGAATTCTCTATCAACCCAGAGTTAATTACTTTGGTTGAATCTGATCCTTTCCATGGTTATGAAACTGAAACTGTTGTGGCACATCTTACTAAGTTGAATGACATCGCCACCCTTTTTGCTCATGGTGAGAAAATTCGCTATTACTATATTCTAAAATTATTTTCGTTCTCATTAAAGGGTGATGCTAAAGCTTGGTACAAAAGTCTTGCTCCTGGTTGTGTGCGTAGTCCCCAGGATATGATTTATTACTTCTCTGAAAAATATTTCCCTGCTCATAAGAAACAAGCTGCCTTACAGGAAATATTTAAATTTGCGCAAATTGAAAAAGAGAGTCTCCCGCAAGCTTGGGGGAGGCTTCTCCAATTGCTTAATGCTTTGCCTGATCATCCTCTTAAGAAAAATGAAATACTTGATATCTTCTATAATGGACTAACCAATGCTTCTAGGGATTTCCTAGATAGTTGTGTTGGTTGTGTTTTCAGGGAACGAACTATTGGACAAGCTGAAGAATTATTAAATAACATATTGAAAAATTATGATGATTGTACTCTTCCTGAACCACCACTTAAACCCACTCCGAAGAAGAAGGGTATCTTATATCTCAGTCCTGAAGATATGCAAGAGGCAAAGAAATCTATGAAGGAAAAATGTATTAAAGCTGAGGATGTCAAAAATTTACCTCCTATTGAAGAAATACATGGGCTTGATACACCACCACCACCTGAGGTGGTGGAGGTAAATTCCCTAATGAAATTCAATGATAATGACAATCCTCACAATATGCATCCTAGCCAATGTCTTTATGAGTTTGAAAATTACATTAGAAAACAAGATCACTTCAATGCAAATATTATGAAACAATTGAAATACAATTCTGATATGATTGCTCACTTGAGTGACTTGTTATTTAGAATCTCAAATGATGTTAGAGGTGTGGGGAAGTATGCTTCTATGGTTCAAACTCAGTTAGAACAAGTTGCTAAATCTCAAAGAGAGTTGCTAGATGAAATGAATAATAATATCAATGATCATGCTGTTAGAGTAATGACTAGAGGAGGTACGATGACTCAGGAACCACTTTATCCTAAGGGACACCCAAAAAGAATTGAACAAGACTCTCAAAGATCTAACACTGATGCACGTAGCCCTTCTAAAAAGAAAATGAATAAGAAAAATGATAGGACTTTGCATGCCTCTAGTGAACCTGAAGTAGAAAAACCTCATGATAATGATAATGAAGTTTCTATCTCGGATGCTGAAACTCAATCTGGTAGGGAACACTCACCTTCTGATAATGAAAAAGATAATGATGAGGTTCATGAAAATACTCAAACAAATAATAAACAACTAGACAATGATGTTGAGATAGAACCTGTAGTTGATCTTGATAACCCACTGATATGTCTCCAACGTATCTATAATTTATGAAGTATTCATGCTATTATATTATCAACCTTGGATGTTTTATATGCATTTATATGCTATTTTATATGATTTTTGGGACTAACCTATTAACCTAGTGCCCAGTGCCAGTTTTTGTTTTTTCCTTGTTTTTGAGTTTTATAGAAAAGGAATATCAAACGGAGTCCAATTGACATGCCAATTTTTGATGATTTTTTTGGACCAAAAGAAGACCCCGGAGTAAAAGAGTTGGGCCAGGAGACTCCCGGGGCGTCCATGAGGGTGGGGGGCGCGCCCCCCCAGGCACGTGGGCCTGCCTCATGGACGCCTCGAGCACCTCCTTTACGTGAGACCGACGCCAAAAATTCCTATAAATACAGAAACCTCAGAAAATTAACCTAGATCGGGAGTTCCGCCGCCAGAAGCCTCCATAGCCACCAAAAACCAAGCTAGGCCCTCTCCGGCACCCTGCCGGAGGGGGCCATCATCACCGGAGGGCATGGAGGAGGATCCCGGAGGGGCCATCATCACCATGAAGGCCAAGGACCAGAGGGGGAACCTCTCCCCATCCAGGGGGAGGCCATGGAGGAGGAAACACAAGGGGGAGAACCTCTCCTCCTCTCTCTTGGTGGCACCGGAGTGCCATCGAGAGGGGAATCATCGCCGCGGTGATCATCTTCATCAACATCACCATCCTCATCTCTTTTACACGGTCCACTCTCCCGCACCCCGCTGTAATCCCTACTTGAACATGGTGCTTTATGCCACATATTATGATCCAATGATGTGTTGCCATCCTATGATGTTTTGAGTAGATATCCATTGTCTTTGGGTTGATTGATGATCTAGATTGGTATGAGTTGTATGTTTTACTTTGGTGCTGTCCTATGGTGCCCTTCGTGTCGCGCAAGCGTGAGGGACTTCCGCTGTAGGGTGTTGCAATACATTTATGATTTGCTTATAGTGGGTTGCTGTAACATCCCAAAATTTTCAATTTGGAATGTTATACATAGTCATCCATGCATATCATATTTTATTTGCATTTCGTCCAGCGATCCTTGAAATCCTAACCAACTCAAGGACCCTCGGAGAGAGTTGGGGATTTTCCCGGTTTTCAAATTTGATTTTATCAAATTTTGAAACGAGGATTTTGGTTTTAATTATTTTCTCTCCGACATACTAAAAAATATGAGATGAGATAATATGACTTCTCCAAGATAATTGAAATATTGGAGGAAAAATATTAAAATCAAATATTTGTTTTATTTGGATTTTATTGCAATTTTGTTTGCATTAGAAAAATTGCATGTTTTTCAAAATTGCATTTTACGGCCAAGAAAATGTTCATCTTGTTCTAAATAATTTATTTAGACAGCGAAAATTTGTTTTGGCATTTTTAGATTTTTATTTATTTTTCTAGGATTTTATTTCTGTTGGCGGAATTATTATAAAAAAAGTTCCGCGCCCGTCTGGGCCTAAGGCCCAGCCAAGCCAGGCCGCCGCCGCCTCCTGTGCGCGTGCGCCGCCGCCGCTCGGACCGGAGTCTGAGTTGGACTCCGCCTGCCGTCGCGCCTTGCCCCCTCCTCCAAGTCGCGCCGCCCCGCCCTTTATATACGCCCGCCCCCGAGCCCCAACACCACACCGCCACCGCCGCCAGCCCCGCGGCCGCAGCCGCCGCCGCCGCCGCTTGCCGCCGCCGCCCCGCGAGCCGCTGCCCCGCTGCTGCCCCTGCCTCGCCGGAGGTAGCCGCCGGACCCTCCGCCGGTTTTTTTAAACCGTTCGGTTTTTAAGAAAACCGTAGATCCGTTTTTTGGGATTCGCTTGTTTTTCTCGGTTCTTTTAGTTAGCGGATGTTCGTCCGTACGTTCGTTTTAACGAACGGTTTTCGCCCGTTAGATCTAGCTAACGAACGCTCGTTAGTCTGTTCGTCCGTTTTCTTTTATCGGATTTATTCCGCGATTTTTCTGATCGTGATTTCTGATCCGATCTAAGTTTCTGTTTTTCTTTTCGCTCGTTAGTCAGAATCAGGCGATTCAAGCACCTAGATCTTCGTCTCGAGACCCTCTTTCCGTTCAACCGAATCAAATAAGTTTTTGCTACTGTAAAATTTGACCTAGGTTCAGATTAGTGAACGAAGCTTCTCTTTTTCGCCGTCTGAGTTTTGTTGCTCCGTTTGATTTGATTCTTTTTGCGAACCGGAGTTCTTAAGTTGAACCTTCTAGTCAACCCCCTCTTATTTGAGATTTACCCGTGTTTCTTTGCTTGTTGCTTATGTAAGTTATTGCTTGTTTGCGATAGAACACCCGGAGTGCGAAGCGTGCTACTACGAGTCCCTAGGTTTCGCAGACCGTCAGCAAGGCAAGTAAAACTTTGATCATATCCCTTTTATCACCCAGTTTTTATGCATTAGTTCCAATCCTCAAACATTGCATGATTAGGATGTCAATAACTTGTGGGTTGGGAAGTAGTTGTTGAGGTAGAACCTATTACCCTGTTACATTCAAACCCTGGGAGTTACTTCTATGCGTTGCTTATATTGCTATGCTATGCTATGCTCGTAGACATGGTTTGGGTTTGAGTGAAATCCATGACAGATGTGAGATAGTTAATTAATGGTTCAAACTTACGGTGGCAACCTAAATTAACATCTGGGTGGATTGAGGCACCTGGAGTACCCAGTGTTGCCTGTATTTTTTGGAAATCCCGGAGTACCCGTGTGATCTTCCTATGGACCGCCACCCAGGCTCGAAGGGAACTAACATGATTCATGCTAGAAACTTGCAGCCACAAGTTATTATGGGCTCTAGCGTAGTTGAGTAAGTTACATGAAGCTCTTGAAGAGGCAGATCAGCAGGTAGAGGGATGTAGGTTTGGTATGGTCTGTTCGGAGTAGAGAGTTAATGTTTCTGAAAGACTGTGTCTCGGTCATCCATTTCTGAAACACCTTGTAGTGCGAGAAATCCAACGGAGGTGATCGAGTCTTGTGGGGAAAAGTGCGCAAACCTCTGCAGAGTGTAAAATCTAATCATGGTTAGGCGTGCCCCGGTTATGGACAATTCTTGAGTATCTAGTATTTGAGTTATCACATGTATCTCATCATTCTTAATTAATATTGTTGGGATGTTAATCACTTTAATTGGGATTGAGTTGGAGGAACCTTCTCAATGATGTTTCAACTACCATGATAGTAAAATTAAAATCTATTCCTTTGTTGTAGGGAAAAATTGGCTTTTCGCAAAAACTATAACCATAGGGATTTCCACTAGCCAAATATGCATGTAGTGATAGCATTATTCTGTTCTTGCTCTACTATGTTATTTTGCCAGTATATTCCATGTGCTGACCCGTTTTCGGGCTGCAACGTATTATGTTGCAGACTTTTCAGACGAGGAGTAAGGTCGTTGCCGTGCAGCTCAGTTATGTCGTTGGAGTTGATGGACTCACTTTATCTTCCAAGCCTTCCGCTGTTATCGTATTAGATGGCCTTAAGCCATATTATTGTAATAAGTTTTCTCTTGAGACATTCGATGTAATAAGTGTGTGATTGCCACTCTGTTATAAATCCTTCGAGTACTATGTGTCAGCATTACCGATCCAGGGATGACACGGAAGCACAGAGACTTGACAATCTAAGGTCGGGTCGCTACAAGATGGTATCAGAGCACGCGCTGAGTGTAGGACACGACCACTAAGATAAACCCTAGGTCACACTTCTCTTCTCATTTCTGAATTCTCTCCATTTTCTACTCTTTAGGATGGCGGAGATGAAGAACAAGTTTGCACAACCGTATGAAGACACACCTTTTGGACGCCACTTGAAGGAAGTCACTAGGTACTTGAACATTGGAATACCAAGCTTCACCGGAATGTACAACGCCACTTTACCTAAAGAGGAGCGCTCGATGGTACAAGTACAAGTTCCAGGAAGGACGTTCTCGCCAACTTCTAAACCCATAGAGTTTTCTTTTGAAGCACCCACCTGGAGTCTAGGCAAGAGCATGGTAGCCCACATTACCATGGGACACATTGGAGAGGTCTACAACAGGGAGCTTAAGGACACTATCTACCAAATATGTGGCCGCCGAGACGAGCAATGGGAAGTAATCAGCACCAGGAAGGATAGATCCATTGCAGCTTTCATCCAGGAGTTAAACCAGCACATTCGACGTCAGGAGAACCAGATGTGCGCTGACATGATGGACTTGAAGAAAGCAAAGACTAGAATCATCGAGCTGGAGGAAGAACTCAAGTTTACACGCGATGGATATGAGGAGGAAATCAAGACACTACTGGAGAAGAATGACGACTTAGTCAAGAAGATCGGAGTATTCATGGGAG
The DNA here is from genome assembly GCF_018294505.1 of Triticum aestivum. Classification (NCBI taxonomy): domain Eukaryota; kingdom Viridiplantae; phylum Streptophyta; class Magnoliopsida; order Poales; family Poaceae; genus Triticum; species Triticum aestivum. Next base: position 386,258,498 of record NC_057794.1, on the reverse strand, counting down.
GACCAGCACCAGTGGAAATAGCCAAAGAAGAAGAACCCAAGGAGATACGCCCCGAGGACTACATCATCATCGACGACACCGATTCCGATCCTAGTGATGATAACTTTGAAGACGAAGCTGGAGCAGACATCATGGAGTCTTCCACCGATCAAAATTTCTAGATGACCACCAAATATTAGTAGAATTTTTCCCCATGTAACTAGTACTAGATGAGCACTTTGCGATAGTCCTAGACCGTTTGTATGCCCTTGCTTGATTGATTGAGTGAAATGTTTGTGTTTGTCTCATGTGCATATGGGTAGTGTTTTCTCATTAGACCCCCTTTCTATTCTGATGTCTCCCATCTAAACCCATCAGATGCCTCCGAGACGTGACCCCGGTTTTGCTTTCCCACCGGAGCTCACCCAGTTGATCTAGCAACAGAATACTTTGATGCAATTGCTAGTTCAGAACCAGGGCAATGACAACAACAATAACAACAACAACAACAACAACCCGCCGCCAGTGGACAACCTAGCCCGTTTTCTAAGGTTACAGCCACCGGTGTTTTCCAGTAACACCGAGCCTGTAGTTGCTGATGATTGGCTACGCCATATTGGAATGGAGTTGACCACCGCAGGTTGCACGGATGCTGAGAGGGTGCGTTTTGCCGCACATCAATTGGATGGACCTGCAGCCTCATGGTGGGAGAATTACACAGCCACTTTCCCCATAGCCAACGTCACTTGGGACCAGTTTCAGCAAGCTTTCGGCACGGCCCATGTCTCAACTGGAGCTATGCAGATGAAGAAGCGGGAGTTCCGCAACCTATGTCAGGGGAACCGTACTGTGGCTCAGTACGTGGATGAGTTTAGCAAGTTATCTCGCTATGCCCCTGATGATGTGGCCACCGATGCCACGAAGCAGGAGATGTTTATGGAAGGGCTGAATGATGAGATGAGCATGCAGTTGATGGTAGCAACCTTCAACAACTACGAGAAGTTGGTAGATAAGGCTCTTATGATTGAAGGGAAGCAGCAGCAGATTGAGAGTCGCAAGAGAAAATATGGACAAGGGAACTATAACTCAGGAGCTCAGCAGAGGCCGCGCCTAACCCCGAATTCGGGAGGACTTGTTCATAACCATGGAGGTCACAACCACACTAGAGGAGGATCACATAACCACAATGGTTCTAAGAATGGGAATGGGAACAGAACCAACAATAATCAGAACCACCCCAATCCAGCCACACCCACCAAAAGAGATCTAAGTCACGTTACTTGTTTCAAGTATGGGAAGACTGGACACTATGCCACGGAGTGCCCTGAAGGAAGGAATGGAAACGGAAATGGGAGTGCGGGGAAGAAGCCTAATCCATTCAACAAAGGACAAGTGAACCACGTTAACGTGGAGGAGGTTGAAGAGCAGCCGGACGCGGTAATAGGTAAGTTTTTGGTTAAGTCATTTATCGCTCTTGTTCTTTTTGATACTGGTGCATCGCATTCATACATATCAAGGGGATTTGTGCATAAGTTTAATCTACCAACCCAAACCCTTAGGACCCCTCTGTTAGTAAGCTCACCCGGAGCAGAATACATGGCTAGCCGATGGTGCGACCAGGTACCCTTAACCATTGGCACACATGTTTTTCCGTCCGACCTAATTATCTTGGAGTCACAAGGATTGGATGTGATATTAGGTATGGACTGGATGTCAAAGTTTGGAGGGAATATCGACTGTGCTAGTAGGTCGATTTATCTTACCACCCCAGAGGGAAAAAGGATTAAGTATGTGTCTAGGCATGTGCCTAGGAGGAGCCAAGTGAACGCCCTTATGGGAGTTGTTCAGGAGGAAGTGCCTGTAGTGAAGGATTATCCGGATGTTTTTCTAGAGGAGTTACCAGGCATGCCACCGGATAGAGACATTGAGTTTTTGATAGAGTTGTTGCCAGGAACAGGACCAATATCCAAGAGACCCTATCGGATGCCCGCAAATGATCTGGAGGAAATCAAGAAACAGATCAAGGAGTTATTGGAGAAAGGATACATTCAAAGAAGTTCATCACCTTGGGGAGCCCCTGTTCTTTTGGTGGAGAAGAAGGACAAATCCCTAAGGATGGTTGTCGATTATCGAGCCTTGAATGAGGTGACGATTAAGAACAAGTACCCACTGCCGATGATCTGTTTGATCAGTTGCAAGGAGCTAAGGTGTTTTCGAAGATCGATCTGCGATCAGGATACCATCAGTTGAAGATACGTGAGAAGGATATACCAAAGACAGCCTTCACGACGCGTTATGGATTATACGAGTACACGGTCATGTCATTTGGACTGACTAATGCCCCTGCTTATTTCATGAGCATGATGAACAAGGTGTTCATGGAGTACTTGGACAAGTTTGTTGTGGTGTTTATTGATGATATTATGGTATACTCGAAGAACGAGGAGGAGCACCAGGAGCATTTGCGCTTAGTTCTCGAGAAACTCAGGGAACACCAGTTGTATGCTAAGTTTAGCAAATGCGAGTTTTGGTTGAAGGAAGTTGGATTCCTTGGACATGTTATATCGGGAGAAGGTATAGCAGTAGACCCCAGCAAAATTCAGTTAGTCACTGAATGGTTGGCACCCACCTCAGTTAGCGAGATCCGCAGTTTCCTTGGACTTGCAGGTTACTATTGGAGATTCATTGAGAACTTTTCCAAGATTGCAAAGTCAATGACTGAACTGTTAAAGAAGGATACTAAGTTTAAATGGATAGAAGATTGCGAGGCAAGTTTCCAGGAGTTGAAGGAACGGTTGACTACAACACCAGTGCTAACACTGCCGGATATACATAAGGAATTCCAAGTGTGTTGCGACGCCTCTCGCTTAGGACTTGGATGTGTACTTATGCAGAATGGAAGAGTTGTTTCGTATGCCTCACGACAACTAAAACCTCATGAGTTGAACTATGCCACGCATGATTTGGAGTTAGCAGCCGTAGTGCATGCATTGAAGACCTGGAGGCATTACCTTATTGGAAACCGATGTGATGTATACACGGACCATACGAGTTTGAAGTACATTTTCACCCAGAAGGAACTGAACCTTAGACAGAGGAGATGGTTGGAGCTTATAAAGGATTGTGATATGAAGCTACACGATCACCCAGGAAAGGCCAATGTTGTAGCAGACGCTTTGAGCAGGAAGAGTTATGCTAATATCCTTGAAAGTAAGAGACTGCTGAAGGAGTTAGCAGAGAATATCATGGAACTTCGATTGGAGATTGTTCCTAGAGGATTCGTTGCAACAATGGAAGTCCAGTCGACATTGCTAGAAAAGATTTGGAAGCTCAGAAGGATGACAAGGAGATTGTCGAGACAAAGGAGAAGATGAGCAAAGGAAAGGCCAAAGGTTTTCGTGAAGACGAGCACGACACCTTATGGTTTGAGGATCGAGTTTATGTGCCCAATAAACAGGAGATCAAGAAGTTAATACTTCAAGAGGCTCATGACTCACCATACTCGATACACCCCCGAAACACCAAGATGTATCTGGATTTGAAGGAACGTTTCTGGTGGACCGGTATGAAGAAGGATATTGCCGAGTATGTGGCCATATGTGATGTATGTCAAAGAGTGAAGGCAGAACATCAAAAGCCAGCAGGGTTATTACAGCCTATGCCAATACCCGAATGGAAGAGGGATAAACTTGGCATGGATTTTATCACCGGATTGCCCAGGACTAAAGCAGGATATGATTCCATATGGGTAGTAGTTGATCGCTTGACCAAATGTAGCGACCTGACCTCAAACGGTCCAATCTCTGTGCTCCGGTGTCATCCCTAGATCAGTAATGCTGACACCACACAGTACTTGAAGGATTTATAACAGAGTAGCAGTCACACACTTATTACATTGAGTGTCTCAATAGAGAACTTATTACAATAAATATGTCTTAAGGCCATCTAATAACGATAACAGCGGAAGGCTTGGAAGATAAGTGAGTCCATCAACTCCAACGGCATCACTGAGTATAGAACCACGACCTAAAACTCCTTAATCATCGTCTGAAAAGTCTGCAACATTAACGTTGCAGCCCGAAACGGGTCAGCACATGGAATATGCTGGCAATGTAACACATAGAGAGTAATGGAATGAAACAGCTATTCTATATGCATATTTGGCTGGTGGAAAGCTCTATGGTTACAGTTTTGCGTAAAGCCAATTTTTCCCTACTACAAAGTAATAAATTTATTTAACTATCATGGTGGTTGTTAAACATTGAGAATGGTTGACAGCATTCTCAATCCCAATTAAGCATCATCATTAAACAAACCCATCAAAATCAATTTTATAGTAACATGTTGAGATTCACATGATAATCCAGGTACTAGATACTCAAGATGTCCATAACCGGGGACATGACTAACCATGATTAGTTTATACACTCTGCAGAGGTTTGCGCACTTTTCCCCACAAGACTCGATCTCCTCCATTGGATTTCTCGCACTACATGGTGTTTGAGAAACGGATGACCGAGACATAGTCTTTCAGAAGCGCCAGCACCTTACGAGGGTTAGACCATACCACCTACATCCCCGACATCTTCTAGTCTACCACTGTAAGAGTTCGCATGACTTAGTCAACTATGCTAGAGCCCATAATAGCTTGTGGCTGCACACGGAAGTTTCTAGCATGAATAATCTCATGATCCCTTTGAGCCTGGGTGGCGGCCAATAAAGAAAAACAGGCAATCCTGGAATACCCAGGTACCTCAATCCACACAGATGTGTGTTTAAGTTGCCACCTTAAATAAACCATTAATTAACAATCTCACATCTGTCATGGATACACTCACCCAATCCACGTCTACTAGCATAGCATGGCATAATAAGCAAATGTAGAAGTAACTCCCAAAGGTTTGATAATAAACAGGTAATAGGTACTATCTCAACTACTTCCCAAACCCACAATTTAATTAGATCCTAATCATGCAATGTGTAAGGATTGATCTAATGCAACAAACTGGGTAGAGGGAAAAACATGATCAAAGTGTTACTTGCCTTGCTGATTATCCGGGAAACCTAGCGATTCGAAGTAGCAAGCGGCACACTCTGGGTACTCTATCACAAACAAACAAGCAGACAATAAGTACTCAACTAATGCTCAGGTAAAACTCAAATAAGAGATCTAACCAGAAAATTCAACTTAAGAACTCTGGTTGGCAAAAGAGTCAAATCGAACGAAGCAACGAAAGACAAAAGGCAAAAGAAACAGGCTTCGTTTACTATTCTGGATCTAAGGCAATTTTTACAGTGGAAAAAACTTGTTTAAGTTGGTTAAACTTAAAGAGGGTTTCGAAACGAAACTCCAGGCGCTTGAATCGCCTGATTCCGATAAACGAGCGAAAAGTTAGACTAAAACGAAAATCGGATCAGAAATCGCGATCAGAAAAATTGCGGATTTAATCCAAGAAAAAGAAAAACAACAAACAGTTTAACGAACAAACGTTCATTAACTGAATCTAAACGAAGAACACGTTCGTTAAAACGAATGAATGAGCGAACGCTCGCTAATTAGCCTAAACCAAAAAAACCCGATCTAAAGAAAAAAACGAAACTAAAAAAACCGAACGAAAACCGGAGAAAACCGAATGAAAACCGGTGGGTCAACCTCGGTGACTCGGTGGCGAGACAGGCGGCGGCGGCTCCGGCAAGGCGGCGGCGTCGGGCGCGGCGGCGGCGGCTCCGGCGAGGCGCCGGCGTCGGGGGCGCGGGGCGGCGACGTCGGGGGCGCGGCGGCGAAAGGCGACGGTGGCACGGGCGCGAGGCTCGAGGCGGGCGGCGGCTAGGGTTTCGGCCCGGGGTGGGCCGGCGGCTTATAAAGGCTGAGGCCTGGAGGAGTCCGGGCCTAGCACGACCCGTAGGTCGGTTCAGACGTTTTTTTTAAATACTTACGCTCGGAAAAAAACAAAAGGACTACTAAACGGACTCCAAAAATCCCGAAATAAATTTTCCCCGGCTTCTAAAATTGAGCCGCACAGGATGAACATTTATTTGGGGCCTAAATGCAATTTTCAAAAACGCACATTTTTTCCTAAATTCAAATAAAATAGCAAATAAAACCAAATAAAATCTTATTTGATTTTTTAATAAATCCTCAATATTTCTTTATTTTGGGAAAGTCATTTTATTCCCTCTCTCATATTTTTGTAATAGAAATAATTGAAGATCAAATAAATAAAATCAAAAGATCCTATTTTCAAAATTTGAGACAACCCAAATATGAAAATAACGAAATCCCTAACTCTCTTCGAGGGTCCTTGAGTTGCGAAAAATTTCTAGGATCAACCAAAATGCAATAAATATGATATGCAATGATGATCCAGTGTATAACATTCCAAATTGAAAATTTGGGATGTTACAAACCTACCCCCCTTAAGATGAATCTCGCCCTCGAGATTCGGGTTGGCTAGAAAATAGGTGAGGGTGGTCTTTCAGCAATTCTTCCTCTCTTTCCCAGGTGGCTTCATCCTTCGTGTGGTGGCTCCACTGAACCTTGCAAAACTTGATAACCTTGCTGCGGGTGACTCGACTGGCATACTCTAGAATCTTAACTGGTTTCTCCTCATAGGTCAAATCACTGTCCAACTGAATCGCTTCCAGTGGTATCGTATCTCTCAGCGGTATGTCAGCCATCTCTGCGTGGCACTTCTTCAACTGGGATACATGGAACACGTCATGAACTCCCGACAATCCTTCGGGCAATTCCAACTTGTAGGCTACTTCTCCCATACGCTCCAAAACTTTGTATGGGCCTAGAAAATGTGGCGCTAATTTTCCCTTAGCTCCAAAGAGCTTAACTCGTCGAAGTGGTGATACTCGAAGATAAACTCGGTCTCCGACTTCGTAAACTGTCTCCTTGCGTTTAGAATCTGCATAACTCTTCTGCCTGGATTGAGCTACCTTCAGCCTGTCGTGAATTAATTTCACTTTCTGTTCAGATTCCTTTATCAGATCTGGTCCAAATAACTGGCGGTCTCCAACTTCATCCCAGGACAATGGGGTCCTACACCTCCTTCCGTACAAGGCTTCGAAGGGGGCCATCTTCAAACTAGATTGATAGCTGTTGTTGTAAGAGAACTCTGCATACGGCAAATTCTCATCCTAGCTAGATCTGTAGCCTAGCGCACAAGCTCTTAGCATATCCTCCAAAATCTGATTGACTCTCTCAGTCTGTCCATCTGTCTGTGGGTGAAAAGATGTGCTAAACTCCAGTCTGGTTCCCAAGGTCTCATGCAACTGATTCCAGAACTTTGAGGTAAACTGGATTCCTCTATCTGATACAATGCTCCTTGGAACTCCATGCAGACATACGATCCTGGTCATGTATATCTTTGCCAACTTTGCACTGGTATAGGTAGTCTTCACTGGAATGAAATGAGCTACCTTTGTCAAACGATCGACTACAACCCATATCGAGTCATAGCCTGAATGTGTTCTAGGAAATCCTGTAATAAAATCCATGCCTAGCTTATCCCACTTCCATTCGTGTATCTGCAATGGGTGTAGCAGTCCTGCTGGCTTCTGATGCTCTGCCTTCACTCTCTGACATACATCACAAACTGCTACATACTCCGCAATATCCTTCTTCATTCCGGTCCACCAGAAATTTTCCTTCAAATCCAAATACATCTTGGTATTTCCTGGGTGAATCATGGGCCTGTTGTAAAATTAACTTCCTGATCTCCGGATCATTTGGCACATAAACACAATCTTCAAACCATAGGGTATCGTGCTCATCCTCATGAAATCCCTTAGCTTTTCCTTTGCTCATTTTCTCCTTTACCTCGGCAATCTCCTTATCAGTCTTTTGGGCTTCTCTGATCCTATCCATCAACGTAGACTGAATCTCCAATGCTGCTACATAGCCTCTCAGAACTATTTCCAAACAAAGATCTCGAAGATTTTCGGCCAACTCCCTTGGTAAATCTCCTGTCATTAAGGTGTTGACGTGGCTCTTACGGCTCAACGCGTCAGCTACTACGTTAGCCTTTCCAGGGTGATAATGCAATCTCATATCATAATCCTCGATGAGCTCCAACCATCTCCTTTGTCTGAGATTCAACTCCTTCTGTGTGAAAATATACTTCAAACTCTTATGATCCGTGTACACCTCGCAATGGTTTCCAATCAGAAAATGTCTCCAAGTCTTCAGTGCATGCACTACGGCTGCTAACTCCAAATCATGCGTAGCATAATTCAACTCATGAGGCTTAAGCTGTCGTGAGGCATATGAAACAACTCTTCCTTCCTGCATAAGCACTGCTCCAAGTCCTCGACGTGAAGCGTCACAATACACCTCATAATCCTTGGTCTAATCCGGTAAAATCAACACTGGTGAGGTAACCAAACATTTCTTCAACTCCCGAAAACTAGCCTCACATTCCTCAGTCCATATGAACTTGGTATCCTTCTTCAACAACTCCGTCATAGGCTTTGCAATCTTTGAGAAATTCTCAATAAACCTCCGGTAGTATCCTGCGAGTCCAAGAAAACTCCGGATCTCTCCAACTGTGGTTGGTGCTTACCACTTGGTCACGGTATCAACTTTAGTGGGATCTACTGCTATACCTTCTCCGGATATAACGTGTCCGAGAAATCCAACTTATTTCAACCAAAACTCACATTTGCTAAACTTGGCATATAACTGATGTTCTCTGAGCTTTCCAAGAACCAAACACAAATGCTCCTTATGCTCCTCTTCATTCTTCGAGTAAACCAGGATATCATCAATGAACACTACGACGAACTTATCCAAGAACTCCATAAACACTTTGTTCATTATGTTCATAAAATATGCAGGTGCGTTAGTCAGACCAAATGACATAACGGTATACTCGTATAGCCCATACCTGGTGGTAAAAGCCGTCTTGGGTATATCCTATTCCCGAATCTTCAACTGGTGGTATCCTGATCGCAGATTGATCTTGGAAAATACCTTAGCTCCTTGCAATTGATCAAACAGATCATTGATCATCGGTAGTGGGTATTTGTTCTTGATGGTTAATTCATTCAATCCTCGATAATCGACAACCATCTTAACGATCCATCCTTCTTTTCCACTAGAAGTACTGGCGATCCCCAAGGTGAAGAACTTGGGCGAATATATCCTTTATCCAGTAACTCCTTAATTTGCTTCTTAATTTCCACCAAATCCTTTGTAGGCATCCTATATGGTCTCTTTGATATTGGCCCTGTGCATGGCAAAAGCTCAATCAGAAACTCAATATCTCTATCCGGTGGCATGCCTGGCAATTCTTCTAGAAATACATCAGGGAAATCCTTCACTACTGGTACTTCCTCCTGCACAACTCATGTTAAACAATTTTCTTGAGTCCTCTTTGGCACATGTCGGGATACATACTTGATCCTTCTCCCTTCTGGGGTGGTAAGCAAAATTGACTTACTGGCACATTCAATATTCCCTTCATACTTTGACAACCAATCCATGCCTAATATCACATCCAGTCCTTGAGATTCCAACACTATTAGGTCCGATGGAAATACATAGTTACCAATCCTTAATGGTAACCGATCACACCATAGACTAGCCATATATTCTGCTCGAGGCGAGGTTACTAACATGGGTGACCTAAGGGCTTGGGTTGGCAGTTTATACTTATCCACAAATCCCCTTGATATGTATGAATGTGATGCACCAGTATCAAAAAGAAAGAGTGCAGTAAATGACTTAACCAAAAACTTACCGATTACTGCATCCGGCTACTCTTCAACCTCCTCCACGTTAACGTGGTTCACCTGTCCCCTGTTGAAAGGGTTCGGCTTCTTCCCAGAGCTTCCATTGACATTTCTATTCTGTGATTCAGGACATTCGTTGGCATAATGTCCGGTCTTCTGGCACTTAAAGCAAGTGACTTGGCTCAAGTCTTTCTTGGCTGGGGTTGATGGGCTGGTGCGGTTCTGGCCGTTGCTTCCTCCATTCCCATTACCAGTCTTGGGGCCATTGTGATTGTGCGAGCTACCTCCTCCATGGGTATGCTGGAAATGTCCTCCCGGTCTAGGGGCAAAACATGGCTTCTGCTGAGCTCCAGAATTGTACTTTCCTTGTCCATACTTCCTCTTGCGATTCTCAATTTGCTGCTGCTTCCCTTCAATCATAAGAGCACGATCTACCAACTCCTGGTAGTTGTTGAAGGTTGCTACCATCAACTGCATGCTCAACTCATCATTCAGTCCTTCCAGAAACTTCTCCTGCTTTGCTACATCCATAGCAACGTCATGTGGGGCATAACATGCTAATTTACTAAGGTCCTCCACATACTGGCCAACTGTCCGTCCTCCTTGGCGCAAGTTGGGAAACTCTCGCTTCTTCATGGCCATAGCTCCTGCTGAAACATAGGCAGTTCGAAAAGCCTGCTGAAACTGGTCCCATGTGACAGTATCAACAGGGAAAGTGGCTGTGAAATTCTCCCACCATGATGTTGCGGGTCCTTCAAGCTGATGTGCGGCAAACTTCACCTTCTCCGCATCGTGCATCCTGCTGTGGTCAACTCTCTAGCTGTCTTGCAGAGCCAATCATCTGCTACTATCGGCTCGGTGCTACTGGAAAACACCGGCAGATTCAGCCTAAGAAAATGGGCTAAGTGATCAATAGGTGGTGGTGGTGGGTTGTTGTTCTTGTTCCCTTTATTCTGATTCTGGACTAGTAACTGCATCAATGTGTTCTGCTGCTGGATCAACTGGGTGAGCTCTGGTGGGAAGGTAAATCCGGGGTCACGTCTCGAAGGCACCTGAGGGTTTTTAGAAAAGATGAGATTTAAGAATAGAGGGGGTCTAAAGAGAAAACACTACCATATGCTCATGCGGCAAAAGCAAACAATTCACTTCATTCATTCAATCAAACAAGGGCATGCAATCGATCTAACTATCACAAAAGTGCTCGGACTATAATATTTACATGGTGGACTACTACTACTGATGAGGTGGTCTACTAGAGATATTTTTCGGTTGCAGACTCCATGATATCTGCTCCAGCTTCATCAATGTAGTCATCATCACTATCATCTGGATCCGAGTCGGTGTCGTCGATGATGATGTAGTCTTCTAGGCGAATCTCCTTGGGTTCTTCATCTTCTTCTACCGGTGTAGGGCCTCCCATAAATATTCCGATCTTCTTGATCAGATCGTCATTCTTCTCCACTAATACTCCAATTTCCTCTTCATAATCTTCACGAGTAGCCTTGAGTTCTTCCTCCAGTTCCCGGATTCTTGTCCTTGCCTTCTTCAGATCTATCATGTCGGTGCACATCTAGTTTTCCTGACGTCGAATGTGCTGGTTTAACTCCTGGATAAAAGCTGCAATTGATCTATCCTTTCTGGTGCTGATCATCTCCCAGTGCTCATCTCGACGCCCACAAATCTGGTAGATAGTATCCTTAAGATCATTGCGGTAGACTTCTCCAATGCGTCCCATAGCGATGTGAGCTGCCATGCTCTTTCCTAGACTCCAAGTTGGTGCATCAAAAGAAAACTCTATGGGCTCAGTGACTGGCATGAACGTCCTTCCTGGAACTTGAACTTGAATCATCCAGCGCTCTTCTTTAGGTAAAGTGGTGTTGTAGGTGCCGGTGAAGCTTGGTACTCCTATGTTTAGATATCTAGTGACTTCCTTTAAATGACGTCCAAAGGGTGTATCTTCATCCGGTTGCGTGAACTTGTTCCTTGCATCCGCCATCCTAAAAGAGTACAAAAGATGAGGAGTCAAAAAGAGAAGAGAGTGAGTAGTGATCTAGGTCTTTAGCTTAGTGGTCGTGTCCTACAGTCAGCGTGTGCTCTGATACCATCTTGTAGCGACCAGACCTCAAACGGTCCAATCTCTGTGCTCCGGTGTCATCCCTAGATCAGTAATGCTGACACCACATAGTACTTGAAGGATTTATAACAAAGTAGCAATCACACACTTATTACATCTAGTGTCTCAATAGAGAACTTATTACAATAAATATGGCTTAAGGCCATCTAATAACGATAACAGTAGAAGGCTTGGAAGATAAGTGAGTCCATCAACTCCAACGGCATCATTGAGTATAGAACCACGACCTAAAAATCCTTAATCGTCGTCTGAAAAGTCTGCAACATTAACGTTGCAGCCCGAAACGGGTCAGCACATGGAATATGCTGGCAATGTAACACATAGAGAATAATGGAATGAAACAACTATTCTATATGCATATTTGGCTGGTGGAAAGCTCTATGGTTACAGTTTTGCGTAAAGGCAATTTTTCCCTACTACAAAGGAATAAATTTATTTAACTATCATGGTGGTTGTTAAACATTGAGAATGGTTGACAGCATTCTCAATCCCAATTAAGCATCATCATTAAACAAACCCATCAAAATTAATTTTATAGTAACATGTTGAGATTCACATGATAATCCAGGTACTAGATACTCAAGATGTCCATAACCGGGGACACGACTAACCATGATTAGTTTATACACTCTGCAGAGGTTTGCGCACTTTTCCCCATAAGACTTGATCTCCTCCATTGGATTTATCGCACTACATGGTGTTTGAGAAACGGATGACCGAGACATAGTCTTTCAGAAGCGCTAGCACCTTACGATGGGTAGACCGTACCACCTACATCCCCTACATCTGCTAGTCTACCACTGTAAGAGTTCGCACGACTTAGTCAACTATGCTAGAGCCCATAATAGCTTGTGGCTGCACACGGAAGTTTCTAGCATGAATAATCTCATGATCCCTTTGAGCCCAGGTGGCGGCCCATAAAGAAAAACAAGCAATCCTGGAATACCCAGGTACCTCAATCCACCCAGATGTGTGTTTAAGTTGCCACCTTAAATAAACCATTAATTAACAATCTCACATCTGTCATGGATACACTCACCCAATCGACATCTACTAGCATAGCATGACATAATAAGAAAATGTACAAGTAACTCCCAAAGGTTTGATAATAAACAGATAATAGGTACTACCTCAACTACTTCCCAAACCCACAATTTAATTAGATCCTAATCATGCAGTGTGTAAGGATTGATCTAATGCAATAAAACTGGGTAGAGGGAAAAACATGATCAAAGTGTTACTTGCCTTGCTGATGATCCGGGAAACCTAGCAATTCGAAGTAGCAAGCGGCGCACTCCGGGTACTATATCGCAAACAAATAAGTATACAATAAGTACTCAACTAATGCATAGGTAAAACTCAAATAAGAGATCTACCAGAAAATTCAACTTAAGAACTCTGGTTGGCAAAAGAGTCAAATCGAACGAAGCAACGAAAGACAAAAGGCAAAAGAAACAGGCTTCATTTACTATTCTGGATCTAAGGAATTTTTTATAGTGGCAAAAACATGTTTAAGTTGGTTAAACGGAAATAGGGTTTCAAAACGAAACTCCAGGCGCTTGAATCGCCTGATTCCGATAAACGAGCGAAAAGTTAGACTAAAACGAAAATCGGATCAGAAATCGCGATCAGAAAAATCGCGGATTTAATCCGAGAAAAAGAAAAACAACGAACAGTTTAACGAACGAACGTTCGTTAACTGAATCTAAACGAAGAACGTGTTCGTTAAAACGAACGAACGAGCGAACGCTCGCTAATTAGCCTAAACCGAAAAAACCGATCTAAAGAAAAAAACGAAACTAAAAAAACAGAATGAAAACTGGCGAAAACCGAACAAAAACCGGCGGTTCAACCTCGGCGACTCGGCGGCGAGACGGGCGGCGGCGGCTTCGGCGAGGCGGCGGCGTCGGGGGCGCGGGGCGGCGGTGTCTGGGGCGCGGCGGCGAAAGGCGGCGGCGGCGGCGTGGGCTCGAGGCTCGAGGCGGGCGGCGGCTAGGGTTTCGGCCCAGGGTGGGCCAACGGCTTATAAAAGCTGAGGAATGGAGGAGTCCGGGCCTAGCACGGCCCGTAGGTCGGTTCGGACGTTTTTTTTTAATATTTACGCTCAGAAAAAAACAAAAGGACTACTAAACGGACTCCAAAAATCCCGAAATAAACTTTCCCTGACTTCTAAAATCGAGCCGCACATGATGAACATTTATTTGGGGCCTAAATGCAATTTTGAAAAACGCGCATTTTTCCTAAATTCAAATAAAATAGCAAATAAAACCAAATAAAATCTTATTTGATTTTTTTATTAAATCCTCAATATTTCTTTATTTTGGGAAAGCCATTTTATTCCCTCTCTCATATTTTTGTAATAGAAATAATTGAAGATAAAATAAATAAAATCAAAAGATCCTATTTTCAAAATTTGAGACAACCCAAATATGAAAATAACGAAATCCCCAACTCTCTCCGAGGGTCCTTGAGTTGCGAAAAATTTCTAGGATCAACCAAAATGCAATAAATATGATATGCAATGATGATCTAGTGCATAACATTCCAAATTGAAAATTTGGGATGTTACACCAAAGTAGCTCACTTCATCCCAGTGAAAACCACTTATACCAGTGCAAAGTTGGCCAAGATTTATATGTCCAGGATCGTATGTCTGCATGGAGTTCCGAGGACCATCGTATCAGATAGAGGAACACAATTTACTTCAAAATTATGGCATCAGTTACATCAGACTTTGGGAACAAGGTTATAGTTCAGTACATCTTTTCACCCGCAGACAGATGGACAGACCGAGAAAGTGAACCAAATTTTGGAGGACATGTTGAGAGCCTGTGCGCTAGATTATGGATCTAGTTGGGATGACAATTTGCCTTACGTAGAGTTCTCGTACAACAACAGCTACCAAGCCAGTTTGAAGATGGCACCGTTTGAAGCCCTATATGGATGCAGGTGCAGAACACCTTTGATGTGGGACGAGGTAGGAGACCGACAATTGTTTGGACCAGAGTTGATCAAGGAGTCTGAGGAGAAGGTTAAATTGATTCGTGATAGATTGAAGATTGCTCAGTCCAGGGAGAAGAGTTATGCGGACTCAAAACACAAAGAGGTAACCTATGAAATTGGAGACAGAGTATATCTGCGAGTATATCCCTTGCGAGGAGTGAAACGTTTTGGAGTTAAGGGGAAACTAGCTCCGAGATTTGTAGGGTCGTATCGTGTTTTGGAACGGATGGGAGAAGTTGCCTACAAGTTAGAGTTACCCGAGGGATTGTCAGGAGTTCATGATGTGTTCCACGTTTCACAGCTGAAGAAGTGTCATGCTGAGATGGCCGATATACCGTTAAGAGATATAGTACCCTTGGAGGCAATACAGTTGGGCAGTGATTTGACTTACGAGGAAAAGCCAGTAAAGATTCTTGAGTTTGCCAGCAGAGTCACTCGCAGTAAAGTTATCAAGTTTTGCAAAGTTCCGTGGAGCCACCATACCGAGGACGAAGCCACCTGGGAATGAGAGGATGATCTTTGCAAAGACCACCCACACCTATTTTCTAGCCAACCCGAATCTCGAGGGCGAGATTCATCTTAATGGGGGTAGGTTTGTAACATCCCAAAATTTTCAATTTGGAATGTTATACATAGTCATCCATGCATATCATATTTTATTTGCATTTCGTCTAGTGATCCTCGAAATCCTAAGCAACTCAAGGACCCTCGGAGAGAGTTGGGGATTTTCCCGGTTTTCAAATTTGATTTTATCAAATTTTGAAACGAGGACTTTGGTTTTAATTATTTTCTCTTTGAAAATATTTCATACTAAAATATATAAGAGGAGATAATATGAATTCTCCAAGATAATTGAAATATTGGAGGAAAAATATTAAAATCAAATATATTTTTATTTGGATTTTATTGCAATTTTGTTTGCATTAGAAAAATTGCACGTTTTTCAAAATTGCATTTTAGGGCCAAGAAAATGTTCATCTCGTTCTAAATATTTTATTTAGACGGTGAAAATTTGTTTTGGCATTTTTAGATTTTTATTTATTTTTCTAGAATTTTATTTCTGTCGGCGGAATTATTTAAAAAAAAGTTCCACGCCCGACTGGGCCTAAGGCCCAGCTGAGCCAGGCCGCCGCCGCCTCTTGCGCGCGCGCGCCGCTGACGCCCCTCGGACTGGAGTTCGAGTTGGACTCTGCCTGCCGCCGCGCCTTTCCCCCTCCTCTAAGTCGCGCCGCCCCCGCCCTTTATATACGCCCGCCCTCGAGCCCCAGCACCACACTGCCACCGCCGCCAGCCCCGCCGCCGCAGCCGCCGCCGCCTGCGCTAGCCGCCGCCGCCTGCGCTAGCCGCCGCCGCCGCTTGCCGCCGCTGCCCCCACCTCGCCGGAGCCCCCTCACCGGAGGTAGCCACCGGACCCGCCGCCGGTTTTTTTTAACCGTTCGGTTTTTTTAGAAAACCCTAGATCCATTTTTTGGATTCGCTGTTTTTTCTCGGTTTTTCTAGTTAGCGGACGTTCGTCCGTACGTTCGTTTTAATGAATGGTTTTCGCCCATTAGATCCAGCTAATGAGCCCTCGTCCGTTAGTCTGTTAGTCTGTTTTCTTTTATCGGATTTATTCCGCGATTTTTCTGATCGCGATTTTTGATCCGATCTTAGTTTCTGTTTTTCTTTTCGCTCGTTAGTCGAAATCAAACGATTCAAGCGCCTAGATCTTCGTCTCGAGACCCTCTTTCCGTTTAACCAAATCAAATAAGTTTTTGCTACTGTAAAATTTGACCTAGGTTCAGATTAGTGAACGAAGCTTCTCTTTTTCGCCGTCTGAGTTTTGTTGCTCCGTTTGATTTGATTCTTTTTGCGAACCGGAGTTCTTAAGTTGAACCTTCTAGTCAACCCCCTCTTATTTGAGATTTACCCGTGTTTCTTTGCTTGTTGCTTATGTAAGTTATTGTTTGTTTGCGATAGAACACCCGGAGTGCGAAGCGTGCTACTACGAGTCCCTAGGTTTCGCAGACCGTCAGCAAGGCAAGTAAAACTTTGATCATATCCCTTTTATCACCCAGTTTTTATGCATTAGTTCCAATCCTCAAACATTGCATGATTAGGATGTCAATAACTTGTGGGTTGGGAAGTAGTTGTTGAGGTAGAACCTATTACCCTGTTACATTCAAACCCTGGGAGTTACTTCTATGCGTTTCTTATATTGCTATGCTATGCTATGCTCGTAGACGTGGTTTGGGTTTGAGTGAAATCCATGACAGATGTGAGATAGTTAATTAATGGTTCAAACTTAAGGTGGCAACATAAATTAACATCTGGGTGGATTGAGGCACCTGGAGTACCCGGTGTTGCCTGTATTTTTTGGAAATCCCGGAGTACCCGTGTGATCTTCCTATGGACCGCCACCCAGGCTCGAAGGGAACTAAGATGATTCATGCTAGAAACTTCCGTGTGCAGCCACAAGCTATTATGGGCTCTAACATAGTTGAGTAAGTTGCGTGAAGCTCTTGAAGAGGCAGATCAGCAGGTAGAGGGATGTAGGTTTGGTATGGTCTGTTCAGAGTAGAGAGTTAATGTTTCTGAAAGATTGTGTCTCGGTCATCCATTTCTGAAACACCTTGTAGTGCGAGAAATTCAACGGAGGTGATCGAGTCTTGTGGGGAAAAGTGCGCAAACCTCTGCAGAGTGTAAAATCTAATCATGGTTAGGCGTGTCCCCGGCTATGGACAATTCTTGAGTATCTAGTATTTGAGTTATCACATGTATCTCATCATTCTTAATTAATATTGTTGGGATGTTAATCACTTTAATTGGGATTGAGTTGGAGGAACCTTCTCAATGATGTTTCAACTACCATGATAGTAAAATTAAAATCTATTCCTTTGTTGTAGGAAAAAATTGGCTTTTCGCAAAAACTATAACCATAGGGATTTCCACCAGCCAAATATGGATGTAGTGATAGCATTATTCTGTTCTTGCTCTACTGTGTTATTTTGCCAGCATATTCCATGTGCTGACCCATTTTCGGGCTGCAACGTATTATGTTGCAGACTTTTTAGACGAGGAGTAAGGTCGTTAGGTCATTGCCGTGTAGCTCAGTTATGCCATTGGAGTTGATGGAACCACTTTATCTTCCAACCCTTCCGCTGTTATCGTATTAGATGGCCTTAAGCCATATTATTGTAATAAGTTCTCTCTTGAGACATTCGATGTAATAAGTGTGTGATTGCCACTCTGTTATAAATCCTTTGAGTACTATGTGTGTCAGCATTACCGATCCAGGGATGACACGGAAGCACAGAGACTTGACCATCTAAGGTCGGGTCGCTACAGTTGCGTGATTGTCTGAAATACAAACCCGAGTAAGGGGGTTGTTGCATATGGGATAAAGAGGACTTGATGCTTTATTGTTGTGGTTGGGTTTTACCTTAATGATCTTTAGTAGTTGTGGATGATTGCTAGAGTTCCAATCATAAGTGCATATGATCCAAGTAGAGAAATTATGTTAGCTTATGCCTCTCCCTCATATGAAACTGCAATAGTGATTACCGGTCTTGTTAACGATTGCCTAGGACAATTCCGCCTACCGATCCACCATTATTCCACACTCGTTATTTATAATATTTAGTAATATATTCTAACTTTATGATAACAACACCTACTTTTATATTTTAGCTCCGCGATATCATATAAAGTTATCCTCTTCATACCCACAACATAGTTTTATTTCTCGTTGCTAGTTGGAAGCAAATGTTTGGTGTACGTAGAGTCGTATCAGTGGCAGATAGGGCTTGAGAGAATATTGATCTTACCTTTAGCTCCTTGTGGGTCCGACACTCCATACTTATCACTTCCACCTTTGGAAATTGCTATGATGATTCCTTGCACTTGGGGATTATCAAGCTCTTTTCTGGCGCCGTTGCCGGGGAACAATAGCGTGGGGTTGATATTCTTGTATATGCTTGTTTGCTTTCTTAACTAAGTAGATTTTGTTTTTCCTTTTTTTGTTTATGTTTAGTTGTGGGTGAAACAGACAAAAAAATTAAAAGAATAAAAATACAAAAAAAATACTTGCCCCTCAGGCCTAAAAAGTTTTTCAAAAAGATAAGTGATTGGAAAGTTATGCATTGAAGAAGTGAGGGTCGACCTTGAGCACTTGTGTTCATGCTCACGGAAACAATGTAGAATTTTTCATGGAATTTTGTCTGTAAATAACTATCCCCATGTATATATATATCCATTGTATTATAAAAATAATGTGCCAAGCTTTGGTTCAGGATGATTAGGTGGCTTGTTAACTATGTGCAGAACAAAAACAGAAACTTTGTCTGTAGAGCGTGATTTTAAATTTTTTACTGGAAAGTCAAATGGGTCTGAAACCTTTTGCACATTACTTCCGTATAAATTGTTCAAATTTTAAAATTTATTTCATAATTTTTGAACTTACAGAAGTTTACTAAACCTTCAGATTACTACAGACTGTCCTGTTTTAGACAGATTCTGTTTTTCATGTGTTGTTTGCTTATTTTGATGAATGTATGGGTAGTATCGGGGGGGGGGGGGTATGAACCATGGTGAAATTGGAATACAGTAGATATAGTTCTAATATTAAATTGGAATGAGTTTGAAACAGTACCTAAAGGTAGTGATTTGCTTTATTATACTAACGGATCTCACAAAGGTTTTGTTAAAGTTTTGTGTGGATGAAGTGTTCGAAGATCGAGGAGCTATCAATATGAGAATAATAAAGATGTAACACCCTCGATGCGGCTATATCTCCCACGTGTCGAAGCACGACTTAGAGGCATAACCGCATTGAAAGCAATGTCGCAAGTGAGGTAATCTTCGCAAACAACCCATGTAATACAATAAGGGGAAAAGATACATAGTTGGCTTACAATCGCCACTTCACACAATTACATGAATAAAGCATTACATCAACCAAATACAATCAAGGTCCGACTACGGAACCAAAATAAAAGAAGAACCCCAAATGCGACAAGGTCCCCTATCGACCCCAACTGGGCTCCACTACTGATCAACTAGAACGAAACAACACAAAGGACAAGATCTTCATCGAGCTCCTCCCGAGCTTGGTTGTGTCACCTGGAATGGCATCATCAGCACCTGCAAGCTGGTTTTGGAAGTATCTGTGAGTCACGGGGACTCAGCAATCTCGCACCCTCGCGATCAAGACTATTTAAGCTTATGGGTAAGGTAAAGGTATGAAGTGGAGCTGCAGCAAGCGACTAGCATATATGGTGGCTAACATACGCAAATGAGAGCGAGAAGAGAAGGCAAAGCATGGTCGAACAACTATGATCAAGAAGTGATCCTAGAACAACCTATGTCAAGCATAACTCCAACACCGTGTTCACTTCCCGGACTCCGCCGGAAAGAGACCATCACGGTTACACACGCGGTTGATGTATTTTAATTAAGGTCAACTTCAGGTTTTCTACAACCGGACATTAACAAATTCCCATCTGCCCATAACCGCGGGCACGGCTTTCGAAAGTTCAAATCCCTGCAGGGGAGTCCCTACTTAGCCCATGACAAGCTCTCATGGTCAACAAAGGATATACCTTCTCCCAAGACATTCCGATCAGACTCGGTATCCCGGTTCTACAAGACAACTTCGACAAGTTAAAACAAATCCAGCAACACCGCCCAATGTGCCGACAAATCCCGATAGGAGCTGAACATATCTCGTTCTCAGGGCACACTCAGATTGTCTAAACTTCCGGTAGGCTAGCCCAGAGTTGCCCCTGGTGGCCACCGGCGGCTGACGAGGTGGACCAACACTCAAAGGAGCACTGGCCCGTGGGGTTTAAATAAGATGACCGTTGAGTCCGCGGAACCCAAGGGAAAAAGAGGCTAGGTGGCAAATGGTAAAACCAATGTTGGGCATTGCTGGAAGAGTTTTATTCAAGGCGAACTATCAAGGGGTTCCCATTATCACCCAACCGCGTAAGGAACGCAAAATCCGGGAACATAACACCGATATGACGGAAACTAGGGCGGCAAGAGTGGAACAAAACACTAGGCAAAAGGCCGAGACCTCCACCCTTTACCAAGTATATAGATGCATTAATTAAATAAGATATATTGTGATATCCCAACAAATAAACATGTTCCAACAAGGAACAACATCTCCATGTTCCAACAAGGAACAAACTTCAATCTTCACATGCAACTCACAACACTATAAGAGGGGCTGAGCAAGCGGTAACATAGCCAAACAACAGTTTGCTAGGACAAGGTGGGTTAGAGGCTTGGTTCAACAATATAGGAGGCATGATAAGCAAGTGGTAGGTATCGCAGCATAGGCATAGCAAAAGAGCGAGCAACTAGCAAGCAAAGATAGAAGTGATTTCGAGGGTATGATCATCTTGCCTGAAATCCCGCAAGGAAGAAGAACGAGTCCATGAAGAAGACAAATGTACGTAGGCGAACGGGTCCTCACAATCACGACGTTCTCGGAACCAACCCGAAGAAGCAACACCGGAAAGAATCACACAACATAGTAAACAATCAGGACATGAACATGGCATGATGCACAATCAAGTATGATGCATGTCCGGTTTAATGAAGCATGGCATGGCAAAGTGCACAAGCAACCCTACAAATTAAGTGGAGCTCAATATGCTAAAAGTTGCATATTGACGAAACACCACGACAAGTTATTTAGTTCGATCTCGTTTATGTACCCAACAATATTAAATGTTGTTAAACATGGCAAGAGGGTTAAGCAAAGTAAAACTACCTATCTAGACAAGTTTAAATGAGGCCGGACGCAACGAACAACAATTCCGGTAAATCCCCATATGCATATATTAGGTTTGGTACTGTTCTGCGCTAAACACAATTTTAGAGTTATTAAACATGCAAAATAAAACCACCATGTTAAACTAGGCAAAATTCTACCCCATTTACATATAAAGTTTGTTTAAAACCGAGCTACGGTTATTAAGTTATGAAATAAACTATTTTAACATGTCATTTGTGCAAAACAATGCAAACAACAATTTTAATCAGTTTTAACAGGGATAAAAGTTGTATATTGTTAAATAACATGAAAAACTGAGCAAGATGCATATATGACATGTTTCATTTGGATGCATGGATATTTAGTTATGAGCATTTTAAACTGATGGCATTACTGTAAATAAGAATGCACTGGAAAATGGTAAAATGCACATACTGAAAAAAAATATGCACAGGCCGGATCCAACGCATTGTGCAAGCCCGGTAGCAAATTTGGCCCGAAGTGGATGTGTGCGTGCAAACAGTACAAAAAATAGAGCAAAAAAAGGGGCCGGCTGACACTTGATCCCACGACCTCCTAGATAGAGGAACAGGGGGTTTACCACTGCGCTGCTGCTGCATGTTGTGCAAAACAAGGGCGTCGCTCTACTTGAACAAAACCAGAGACCAGGCCTTCTTCTTCGTGGATCACCAAGGAACTAGGTGACGACGCCGGCGAGCAAGACGGCGACCGTCGCGACCACAGGCTAACGGCGGGGGTGCGGAAAACAGTGAGGATGCAGCTACAGGATGGGCGCGTTCAGCGGCTCGACCTCGAGCTCGCGCTCGACTCGTGCATGGCACGGTGGCTTCAGGCGATGCAGGGCAGCGGTGCTGTTCACCGGTGAAGTCCGGCAACGACGGTGAGGCCTTGAGGTGGAGCAGAGGCGAGGTCTTGGCGCGGACGAGCAAGGCAGCAGGGAGGCTGGAGACGTCGGATCCGAGGCCGGGGCCGGAGGAACTTGATCCCGGCAATGACGAAGCTTCCGCGGGCGGCCATGGCATATCCCACTCGTTCCTTGTGAAGAGAGAGAGAGGGTGAGGCGAGCGAGATGAGAGATTTCGAGAGATCGGCACGGGGAGGAAGGGAGCAGGGCACGGCCTGGTGGCGCTGGTTGCCGCCGTCGGTGGCGCGAGGGGACGAGGCCGAGCGCTCTTGCTCGGGGCATCGAGCAGCTACACGATCCATTCGGGATCAAGGGAAAAAGTGGCTTGCGCTGGTTGGTGGGCTGGATCGGGAGGGGATCCCGAGGAAGAGGGGACTAGAGGAGTGGCGGCGGCGTGATGGGATCGATGGGACAAGGCTCCTAGGATCTAGGGTTAGGCAGTATATATAGCAAGGATTTTTGGTCAGGGGCTAATCGGACCCTCCGATCGCAATCGGACGATCGCGAATAAAATAGCTAGGGAGTCCAAATAAGAAAATAGTGATGTTTTGTAGATGTTTGGGGATGATCCGGACACAGCGGTAACGACTGTCCGGGTCGGGTCCGGGACAGATTTTGGACGCGCGCGGGAGGAGGTCCGCGGGCAGACGAGAGAGGTTAGGTAGGGCCTGGCGGTGAGAGGTAGTGCAGAAGGCAAAGGGCTGCGAAGAGAGAAGAGGAGAGGCCCGTTGGCTGTTTCCGGAGACCGAAAACGTCCGACATTAGACCGGCTATATTGCCGCTATAGTTAATCGTTGGGGGCGTCAAACGAACTCCGATTGCGATGAAACTTGGCAGGCGGCATACCTACACTATAATAAGACCGCATGCCAACTTTCAACCCAATCCGAGAACATTTCTCGGCCACTTATAAAATATTTTTCTGGACATGCCGCGGGCGCGTGCAAGTGTGATTGGGATTAGAAAGGACAACAGAAGGAATGGGGAGAAACCCGGACGGATGCAGGTTTTGAAAACATGATGATGCAATGCACATGATGACATGATGAAATGCAACACGCAAGCAAATGACATGGCAAGGCAGCGAATAACTGGAAGACACCTGGCACGTCGGTCTCGGGGCGTCACAACACTCCACCACTACAAGAGGATCTCGTCCCGAGATCTAGAATGGCACCGGAGGGAAAACGGGAGAGAAAAAGAAGAGGTAAAAACTAAGTTGCTTCTTTGACAAATGAGTGAGCCCAAAGAACCTTGCGAGGTTAAACAAATTGAAAGAAGGAAGCCAACAGAGATGCAAGAAGTTTTAAACAATCCTATAGATAAGAGGAACATGGGATACGGTGAGAATCTAGAGGTTAAGTGGCAAGATAGATATTGAAACCACTCCGGTTAAAACAAGATAGAGAAGGAATAAGAATGATATGATTTGGGCAGCACTCCGACTGTAAATGGAAAGAATTCAACATGAACTTGACAAGATGAGAGGATACTTGATGAAATCAACAACACACTACCTCCGAAACTGTTGAAAGAATGACACAAGGAGTAAGAAAGATTTCAGACAGCATTCCAGTTGAGAATGGAGGTAAAACTTGATAAGATGAGAGAGCTCGAATGCAAACACGACACTCTGGTTGAATGGATAAGCAAAAGGAAAGAACATGATCTTGACAAAACAAGATGATGGGTCTTAGAGAGCAACATCACAATGCCTCCGGAACGAAAGAATAGAAGTTGGATCATCGGAACAAAAGAACGGAGAAGAAAATGGCAAGTTCTGCCACAAAAGAGCTTGAAAAGCATCCTTGCAAGAACGGTATAACGAAATTGTTGGAAAAACCAACAACGAAACGAATAAACTTGTAGTGGGCTTATGAAAAACTTCTTAAAATTATGAGGTGAAATTCTGCCACTAACGGAAAACAAGATTGTATTGATATCAACAAGGAGACGAGAAACTAATTTCACCGGGGGAATAGATGAATTACTTAAGTCATTTATGAGCACCATAAATAGCAACAATCCTTAGGGAAGGCTTTAGGTGAACTATAACCCAAGATAACTCCAATGACGCGATTGATGGGTTTTAAATACCTCATTCTTAACAACATGTGAATCATGAGACATGAACTCAAATTATCAAGAATGACATAATACCACCTCAAATGATACGGTAAAAAGAATTGCACTCTGGATTGGAAGATGAAGAAAAAACTTGAGCTCCTTAGAAAAGAATGTTGATGAACACTTGGAGAAGGAATTAAATCATTGGTGAACCATCATGTAGAACCTTCATAAAGAACTCCGGTAATAAAAGAATGATCCAGAATAATTGAATGATGAAAAGAATAAGATTGAAGCCTCACAATGATTTAGATAGAGATCTCCGTGATAATATAATTGAAAGAGGTTGGAACTCTGGGAAAAAGAGAAGATGAAACAAATGAAACCGAGAATTTGAAGGGCCTCCGGAATAAAGAATTAATCATTAGGATGAAACAAGAATAAGAATTACATTATGATTGTCCTTCATCAATTAAATTGATGATAAACAATGGATTTGGCACACTACTTACTCTCTTAGAAAGGATTAAGATAGATATTGCGCAAACTTGAAGAGGCCTTCAATGATCCACCGGTAGGATGACATAACAGATGAATTGATACAAAAATAAAGGAAGCGAAATCTTGAACGAACCACTGTAAGAATTGAAAAAGAACGAATAAAACATAAAGAAACACCGGGAAGAATTAGCAAATACACGAAGATGCTTGAGAGGATTTAGATACATGAGAACGAAGAGATCACGAGCCGATTAAAGATCACTTGAACGAAGCACCGGTAAAATTTGAAGAATGATAGCTGAAAGCCGAGAATGAATAAATCTTAGATGATGGGCTCCGGATGAACAAACTGAAAAGGCTCCTGAATTGCTCTGGATGGATAAAAAGAATTCTCACAATCAAACAATTATGAGAGGATGGCCTCGAATTAGAACCACGAATCTTGAGAGAACGGGCCAAGATTTGAGAGAAACTCTTCTTCGGACTTCAAATCTTTGAGAATGACGACGAGAAACACCACCATGAATTATTTAGACACTCCGGAAGAATCAAAACGAAGAGGTTGAGCCAACGATGAAAAGAATTTTGAAAGATCTTGGAGAAAGACATAAGACTTATGGTAATTCATTCTTATGTCAAACTTCGAAAAGAATTTTATGGATATCTCCGGGAGAATTAGAAGAGTCAGGTAAGATCCTGGAAAAAGACCTGTGGGTTAGGGCCCACTCAAGAAAAAAACACCGTTGAAAAGATTTAAGAAGAGAGATAGCACAGGTTGAATAAAATGGCTTGAATGAGATAACATCCTCGAACTAGGTTGAACGGATCTTGAATGACAAGATGAGCCTTTTGCGATATCTTGAGCACTCCGGAACAAATGAATAGCGAGAAGTGAATTATTATGAGGTGCACCGGTATGGAGAAACATTTGAAACGAGGAAAATATATGGTCAACAAAGCTAGACTTGGTTCCACCAGAGAAGAAAAATAATGAATAATGATGAACTTGAAGCTCCGTTAGAATCTTCATCAGAATCACCGGGTAAGAACATGAAGGAAAAGAATGGAGAGACTTCATATGAATAAAAGGATACTTGATTAAGAATTCCGAGTCCTCGAAGAAAAAGGGGTGGGTGGGCGGGAAAAACAAAGGCAGCTTGGGATGAATGAAACAAACAACGTCGAGAAGAAATGATAATTGATCTTCCTGATGGGGAGAAAGATGGGATCATCTCGAAGAGAAGCGCATCGGTTGGAAAAAGGATTGACATGACAATCTCGATTATCAAGAAGGATTAGTATTCACATAGGAGTATGAGAACACCACTTAGGCAAGGGATGAAATCAACATTTTACTTCGAAGCAACTCGAATACCACAACTCAAAACAAACAAAGGATTGGCTTGCAAAATAAGCCGGAACAAACATATGATAGAGATTTTGTCCGAAGTTTTCGTGGTGGGGCCTACACGTGCTCGATCGTACAACACCATCATGTACAAGGCAGTGCACATGACATACGAAGCGTCCCCGAGTCGGCATAGCCAAGGACTCTTTAAGACACAACGAGACCACTGTAAAACCAACCATGGATAGGCGGACCACTAGACGTCGAACCCCAATTTCATATCATACATCTGTCGGAAAGATATCCTAAGAGCTACTTGAATTCCCACTTATAAACTCCCGAAATTTTCCGGTTATGCAATCAGGTGTTGGGGATACAGGGGAAGGATAATATCTCACCCAAAACTAACAAATCCTACATCCACCTGTATCCATCCTTCAACACATAACCAAGAAACCTTCGGAAATCGTCTACCTCAACCTTCGAAAAGCATCCGTTATACGAGTTATGGCAATGCTCCCGAACTCCCGCCCCAGTACTGGGTGGCGTCGAGGTTATCTCACCAACAACTGCATAAAAGAGATTTTCAATGTCGGTGAAACTAAACTCAGGTATTCCAGAACTGCAACGATAAAATTGTGACGACAACACCTCGGAGCTCAACTCCCCGGGACACTGCCACAACCCCTAAATGACAAGAGGCACCAAGAACAATGTTCTCGTCACAAAACCATCGGAACGATTCCAAGATACCCGCGTGATCCTAAAAAAAATTAGTGAAATTTGAGAAGAGAAGAGTCAAAACTCTACGTCAGGATGCCTTACCAGAGCGATGAAGGGACCGGGGAGTAAAAAGAATTCCTAAACTCTCTGATTTATAATTCCTAAATGACTCAAAAAAAAATTCTAGACTCAACTCGTCAGCTAATTCGATCAAGCAGTGGGGGCTCCTAAGGTCCGGGAAGGCTCTGATTACCAACTTGTAACGCCCTCGATGCAGCTATATCTCCCACGTGTCGAAGCACGACTTAGAGGCATAACCGCTTTGAAAGCAATGTCGCAAGTGAGGTAATCTTCGCAAACAACCCATTTAATACAATAAGGGGAAAAGATACATAGTTGGCTTACAATCACAACTTCACACAATTACATGAATAAAGCATTACATCAACCAGATACAATCAAGGTCCGACTACGTAACCAAAATAAAAGAAGAACCCCAAATGCGACAAGGTCCCCTATCGACCCCAACTGGGCTCCACTACTGATCAACTAGAACGAAACAACACGAAGGACAAGATCTTCATCGAGCTCCTCCCGAGCTTGGTTGTGTCACCTGTAATGGCATCATCGGCACCTGCAAGCTGGTTTTGGAAGTATCTGTGAGTCACGGGGACTTAGCAATCTCGCACCCTCGCGATCAAGACTATTTAAGCTTATGGGTAAGGTAAAGGTATGAAGTGGAGCTACAGCAAGCGACTAGCATATATGGTGGCTAACATACGCAAATGAGAGCGAGAAGAGAAGGCAAAGCACGGACGAACAACTATGATCAAGAAGTGATCCTAGAACAACCTACGTCAAGCATAACTCCAACACCGTGTTCACTTCCCGGACTCCGCCGGAGAGAGACCATCACGGTTACACATGCGGTTGATGTATTTTAATTAAGGTCAACTTCAGGTTTTCTACAACCGGACATTAACAAATTCCCATCTGCCCATAACCGCGGGCATGACTTTCAAAAGTTCAAAGCCCTGCAGGGGAGTCCCTACTTAGCCCATGACAAGCTCTCACGGTCAACGAAGGATATACCTTCTCCCGAGACATTCCGATCAGACTCGGTATCCTGGTTCTACAAGACAACTTCGACAAGTTAAAACAAATCCAGCAACACCGCCCAAATGTGCCGACAAATCCCGATAGGAGCTGCACATATCTCGTTCTCAGGGCACACTCAGATTGTCTAAACTTCCGGTAGGCCAGCCCAGAGTTGCCCCTGGTGGCCACCGCCGGCTGACGAGGTGGACCAACACTCAGAGGAGCACTGGCCCGGGGGGTTTAAATAAGATGACCCTTGAGTCTGCGGAACCCAAGGGAAAAAGAGGCTAGGTGGCAAATGGTAAAACCAATGTTGGGCATTGCTGGAAGAGTTTTATTCAAGGCGAACTATCAAGGGGTTCCCATTATCACCCAACCGCGTAAGGAACGCAAAATCCGGGAACATAACACCGATATGACGGAAACTAGGGCGGCAAGAGTGGAACAAAACACTAGGCAAAAGGCCGAGCCCTCCACCCTTTACCAAGTATATAGATGCATTAATTAAATAAGATATATTGTGATATCCCAACAAGTAAACATGTTCCAACAAGGAACAACATCTCCATGTACCAACAAGGAACAAACTTCAATCTTCACATGCAACTAACAACGCTATAAGAGGGGCTGAGCAAGCGGTAACATAGCCAAACAACGGTTTGCTAGGACAAGGTGGCTAAGATGCTTGGTTCAACAATATGGGAGGCATGATAAGCAAGTGGTAGGTATCGCAGCATAGGCATAGCAAAAGAGCGAGCAACTAGCAAGCAAAGATAGAAGTGATTTCGAGGGTATGATCATCTTGCCTGAAATCCCGCAAGGAAGAAGAACGAGTCCATGAAGAAGACAAATGTACGTAGGCGAACGGGTCCTCACAATCACGACGTTCTCGGAACCAACCCGAAGAAGCAACACCAGAAAGAATCACACAACATAGTAAACAATCACGACATGAACATGGCATGATGCACAATCAAGTATGATGCATGTCCGGTTTAATGAAGCATGGCATGGCAAAGTGCACAAGCAACCCTACAAATTAAGTGGAGCTCAATATGCTACAAGTTGCATATTGACGAAACACCATGACAAGTTATTTAGTTCGATCTCATTTATGTGCCCAACAATATTAAATGTTGTTAAACATGGCAAGAGGGTGAAGCAAAGTAAAACTACCTATCTAGACAAGTTTCAATGAGGCCGGACGCAACGAACAACAATTCCGGTAAATCCCCATATGCATATATTAGGTTTGGTACTGTTCTGCCCTAGACACAATTTTAGAGTTATTAAACATGCAAAATAAAACCACCATGTTAAACTAGGCAAAATTCTACCCCATTTACATATAAAGTTTGTTTAAAACTGAGCTACGGTTATTAAGTTATGAAATAAACTATTTTAACATGTCATTTGTGCAAAACAATGCAAACAACAATTTTAATCAGTTTTAACAGGGATAAAAGTTGCATATTGTTAAAGAACATGAAAAACTGAGCAAGATGCATATATGACATGTTTCATTTGGATGCATGGATATTTAGTTATGAGCATTTTAAACTGATGGCATTACTTTAAATAAGAATGCACTGGAAAATGGTAAAATGCACATACTGAAAAAAATATGCACAGGCCGGATCCAACGCATTGTGCAAGCCCGGTAGAAGATTTGGCCCGAAGTGGATGTGTGCATGCAAACAGTACAGAAAAAATAGAGCAAAAAAAGGGGCCGGCTGACACCTGATCCCACGACCTCCTGGATAGAGGAACAGGGTGTTTACCACTGCGCTGCTGCTGCATGTTGTGCAAAACATGGCGTCGCTCTACTTGAACAAAACCAGAGACCAGGCCTTCTTCTTCGTGGATCACCAAGGAACTAGGTGACGACGCCGACGAGCAAGACGGCGACCGTCGCGACCACATGCTAACGGCGGGGGTGCGGAAAACAGTGAGGATGCAGCTACAGGATGGGCGCGTTCAGCGGCTCGACCTCGAGCTCGCACTCGACTCGGGCATGGCACGGTGGCTTCAGGAGATGCAGGGCAGCAGTGCTATTCACCGGCGAAGTCCGGCAGCGACGGCGAGGCCTTGAGGTGGAGCAGAGGCGAGGTCTTGGCACGGACGAGCAAGGCAGCAGGAAGGCTGGAGACGTCAGATCCGAGGCCGGGGCCGGAGGAACTTGATCCCGGCAATGACGAAGCTTCCGCGGGCGGCCATGGCATATCCCACTCGTTCCCTGTGAAGAGAGAGAGAGAGGGTGAGGCGAGCGAGATGAGAGATTTCGAGAGATCGGCACGGGGAGGAAGGGAGCAGGGCATGGCCTGGTGGCGCTGGTTGCCGGCGGCGGTGGCGCGAGGGGACGAGGCCGAGCGCTCCTGCTCGGGGCATCGAGCAGCTACACGATCCATTCGGGATCGAGGGAAAAAGTGGCTTGCGCTGGTTGGTGGGCTGGATCGGGAGGGGATCCCGAGGAAGAGGGGACTGGAGGAGTGGCGGCGGCGTGATGGGATCGATGGGACAAGGCTCCTAGGATCTAGGGTTAGGCAGTATATATAGCAAGGATTTTTGGTCAGGGGCTAATCGGACCCTCCGATCGCAATCAGACGATCGCGAATAAAATAGCTAGGGAGCCCAAATAAGAAAACAGTGATGTTTTGTAGATGTTTGGGGATGATCCGGACACAGCGGTAACGACTGTCCGGGTCGGGTCCGGGACAGATTTTGGACGCGCGCGGAGGAGGTCCGCGGGCAGACGAGAGAGGTTAGGTAGGGCCTGGCGGTGAGAGGTAGTGCATAAGGCAAAGGGATGAGAAGAGAGAAGAGGAGAGGCCCGACGACTGTTTCCGGAGACCAAAAACGTCCGACGTTAGACCTGCTATATTGCCACTATAGTTAATCGTTGGGGCATCCAACGAACTCCGATTGCGATGAAACTTGGCAGGCGGCCTACCTACACTATAATAAGACCGCACGCCAACTTTCAACCAAATCCGAGAACATTTCTTGGCCACTTATAAAATATTATTTCGGACATGCCGCGGGTGCGTGCAAGTGTGGTTGGGCTCAGAAAGGACAACAAAAGGAATGGGGAGAAACCCGGACCGATGAAGGTTTTGAAAACATGATGATGCAATGCACATGATGACATGATGAAATGCAACACGCAAGCAAATGACATGGCAACGCAGCAAATAACTGGAAGACACCTGGCACGTAGGTCTCGGGGCGTCACAAAAGAGGGGCAAGAGCTCAAGCTTGGGGATGAGCAAGGCACCCCAAGTAAATATTCTAAGGATACTCAAGCATCTAAGCTTGGGGATGCCCCGGTTGGCATCCCATCTTTCTTCTTCAACAATTATCGGTATACCTCGGTTTTTTGTTTCATTCACATGATTTGTGTCCTTTGTGTTTTCTTGTTCTTCCTTTATGAACCATGCTACACTACTGGAATTAGCTTATTTGCCGTCTGCAAGTTCTTTGTCGTCCGCTGGCGGACGACAAAGAAGATATTTTCTGTCAGCTTAAGGAAAACGGACGGCAAAGAAGGTCTTTGCCATCAGCCTGTTCTTTGCCGTCCGCTGGCTGACGGCAAAGAGAGAGCTGGCCCCACTAAACGAGTTAATTGAGGAAAACTTAACGGCCCCCCTCTTTGCCGTCTGCTAGCAAATGGCAAAGAGGAAACAAAGCGGACGACAAAGGATGGGCGGACGACAAAGATTCTTCCTAACTAATGACTGAGCCCCACCCCGCCCCTTCTCTCTGTTTTTCTCCCTCTCTCCTCCCCGCCGCCCGCCGCCGCCCCCGCCACCCGCCGCCGCCTCCCACGCGTCGACGCCTCGTCGCCCCACCACTCCGCCGCCCCATCACGTCGCCACCCGACCGCCCCGACGCCCCCACCACCCCGGCGCCCCCTCCACCCGCCCACCACCCGGCTCCACCACGGCCCCATCGCCCCCGCCTCCCTGCCGGCTCGGCGCCGCCGCTCACCGCCCCGGTGCCACTGTCGCCGCCGCTTGATCCGGTGAATTATTTTGTTCTTCTGTTTTTTCTTTTTTTGCTGTTAGATTTAGTGTTAGATTCAGTTTAGTTTAGTGCTAGAATATGTAGAAGGGGAAGAAGAAGAAGAAGAAGAGGGGAGAAGGGAGGAAGAGGAGGAGGGAGAAGAAGAAAGAAAAGAAGAGGAAGAGGAATAGTTTTACTTTAGTTTTAGTTTCAGTTTAGTTTTAGTTTTTATTTTTAGTTTAGTTCATTTTAGATTAGTTTTAGTTTTAAGAAGAGGGGAGGAGGGAGGAAGAGGAGGAGGGAGAAGAAGAAAGAAAAGAAGAAGAAGAAAGAAGAAGAAGAAGAAGAAGAAGAAGAAAGAAGAAGAAAGAAGAAGAAGAAAGAAAGGAAGAAGAAATAAGAAGAAGAAGAAGAAGAAGAAGAAGAGGAGGAGGAGGAGGAGGGAGGAAGAGGAGGAGGAGGAAGATGAGAAGAGGAGGAGGAGGAGGAGGGAGGAAGAGGAGGAGGAGAAGAAAAGAAGAAGAAAAGGGTGTCACGTGCCCCGACCGCGACCCACACCCGACCCTGACCCCGACACCCTGACACCCCGACCCCCGACACCCCGACCCGACACGGCACCCCGACCCCGACACCCCGCACGACACTCCGACCCCGACCCCCGACACCCTGACACCACACCCCGACCCCGACACCCCGACCCCCGACACCCAAACCCCGAAACAGCACCCCGACCCCGACACAACACCCCGACCCCCGACACCCTGACACCCTGACCCCGACCCCCTGACACCCCGACCCCGACCCCCGACCCCGACACCCTGACACCACACCCGACTCCGACACCCCGACCTCGACACCTAGACCCCGAAACGGCACCCCAACCCCGACACGGCACCCCGACCCCGACACGCCACCCCGACACCATATATATATATTTTTTGATTTTGTTATGAAAAACATCATATATTATTATTCATGTCGGTATTTTTTTATGTTGTTTAATTTCATTTACTCTTTGTCATGGCAGGTGTTCAAAGATGGTGGGTGCTAGTCCGGAGCGCTCCGAGGCCCCTTCTTTGTCGGCGCGTGGTGGGAGGTCTTCCATTCCACCCGCACAAATCCGACGAGCATTGCTGGACAGTATGGCGACACCATCGGGCCCTTCTTCGTCAACCGCAGTGCCCAGCAGGGGGTGAGGAAAGGGAGGGAAGAAGAGAGGAGCTGGAGCACGTGGTCGCAGGAGAGGAGGTAGGGTGACTGCTAGGGTGCCTTCCTTGCCGCCACCACTAGCTGTTTCACCCGAGCACGTGACTGCTAGGGTGCCTTCCTCACTGCCACCCCAGCTGTTTCACCTGAGCACGTGACTGCTAAGGTGGACTCGTCCGAGGAGGAGGCTACACGGACTCCGGTCCATGAGCCTTGGGTCCACAGGCCTTCGTCCCATGATAGTTGGGCCCACGAGACCCCGGACAAGCACACGCTTGGATGGGGTACCTGGCTGGATCAGCCTGAGGGGCCGAGTGGCCATGCTGATGATGGTAGGGAGCCGACTGATATTGAGGAAGAGGGGGGCACCGTCTACCAGCGTGGTTGTACACGGCTCCCGTCCGTGCCGGCGACCCGCGAGCAGAGGTGGTTGATTTTCCCTGATGGGGAGAGGTAAGTGCATTTAATATTTTTGTACCTTCTGCATTCACGTTTCTTCAAATATCTAATGCATTGGCCTTGTCATGCTGCAGGGGTTGGGACCACCATGAGAAGGTCCGCCGACCCAACTCCGTCCTTGGAGTGCTTTGCTGGCAAACCTTCCCGGGGTTTGTCATGTTGCCTGGTGAGGGTCGGCTTCCAAAGCTTGGATTGAGCTGGGAGCACTATTTGGCTGCCCCGGCCCCGCCGGGTGAGATTATCGACGATGTCTTGTGCAACATGAGGGCAGACATGGTGATCAGAAAGTTCTGGGTAATTTCTCCTTTACACAATTAAAAATATTCAACTAGCTAGTTATTAATTTTACTAATCAATATTATCTCATTTGATTGCAGACATTCTACAGGTGTGAGGAGGGATACGAGGAGGAGGCGGTAAATGTTATCGAGAACGTCTGCAAGCGCATACTACAGAACTTATGGCACGAGGCTCAGGTGCAGGCTGTTCGAGACTACTACGCCTTGCATGGTACATAGAAGCCCAAGTCAGCGTGCCGCGAGAAGTTCCTGAGTAAGGAGCAAAACATGAAGGTAATTCTTAAGGCCTTGTACTTACTTCCTTCATTTATTAATTCATAGCCGTAGCGCTCAAGTTTCCATTTGCTAACTTAGGCGCCTCCGAGATGGTGTGCGGATCAGATGGATTGTTGGGAGGTGTTGGTCAATGAGTGGTGCTCAAAAGAATGGCTAGCTGTCCACAACGCGGCCAAGGATAAACGTGCCCAAATGGAAGGTGTGCCACACCATCAAGGCAGCTCCAACTTATATCAGTTCGGGCGAAACTGGGTATGTGGTTTGCTTCATGATTCATGCAATTCATTCATCATGCTAGCTTGAGCCCTTTAATTACTAATTTACGTTGTTTCTCTCTTTCAGGCACGCTATAATAAGGCGGATAAGGTACCAGAGGTGTACGACCTCTATGCCATGGCCCATACTGCCTCTTACAAGAAAGTCAAGGCATTCTCTCCGTCTGACCTTGATGATGCAAACAACTTCACCAACATCTCCTCCCATGACAAGCTCGTGAAATATAGAGATGAAGGGAAGGCGAGGAAAGGGAAGGACTTTAACCCGAGCCAGGGTCCCATTGATCCAGAGCTGGTGATGATAGCTGGTGGCGGGAGGTCCCATGGCTCGATAGCCATTAGAGATGGACTTATCCGTTGTCCTAGCACTCTCCCGGAGATCAAGGTGCGCCAGTCGAGATCCCCTCCTGAGATAATGCCTCGTGAAAGGCCAGTCCAACTCGCCTTCAAGGTTAGTTATACGTACTCAGCTATCTTTCTACATTACAGTGTGTGCGCTTCCATCAATGATTACAAATGCTAACGAGGAGTGGTGTTGCAGGATGCTATACAGAGTGAGAGAGATAGAACAGAGAAACTTCTGTCGGAGGCAACAGAGAGGCAGCGGGAGTTGGAGGAGAGCACGACAAAGATGTTGGAGGAGGAGAGGGCATGGAATGACATGCAGGCAAGGGCAATGTACGAGCTCCTTGCGGTAAGTTTCTTCTGCTGATTAGCCAAAACATTCATGTAGTGTTTGTCTCATTACTAACTAGTATGACTGAGTCGTCAAAACCAAATGTGCAGTCTATGTGCGAGAAGTCCGGTCAGACCGCTCCGCCGATGCCAGTGATTGCTCCTGGGATGACGGTGAGTTTAATTTGAATGGACACTACTTGCTAGTCTGAACATTTGAGTGTCATCATGCTAACGAGACATTGGAAATGCTCTTTGGTGCAGTGTAACTCCAGACAAGCATCGCACGATCCTTCTCCAGGTACCGACACGAGCCAGCCCGCTCCCACACCTCCATGATCACGGTAAGTTTCTCTTGTGTTTTGCTTAACAAATGCATAAAGACCTAGACTTAGCTTCATTTCCTCCAAAATGACTTAATAAGCTTACTGACCTCCAAAACCATCCATTTTACCTAAGTTAGCTCTAAAACGATCTATACTTAGCTTTGTTTCCGCCAAAATGACCAAAGTTAGCTCTAATATGCTTAGTTAACTAGGCTTGCTCAATATTGACATGTACTTAGCTTACTTATGTCAAAAATGGCATAATTAGCTTAGTTAGCTCATAAACAATCCATTTTACCTAAGTTAGTTCTAAAATGATCCATTTTACCTTAGTTAGCTCATAAACGATCCATTTTACCTAAGTTAGTTCTAAAATGATCCATTTTACCTTAGTTAGCTCATAAACGATCCATTTTACCTAAGTTAGCTCTAAAATGACCCATTTTACCTCACTTAACTGATAAATGATCCATTTTACCCAAGTTAGCTCTAAAATGACCCATCTTACCTAGGTTTGCTCCAAAATGATCCATCTTACTTAGCCAATATGAGCATCCAGGTTCCGCTATTAGTTATTGACTGGAGACATGTCTCGATCATGTCTACATAGTTCTCGAACCCGTAGGGCCCGCACGCTTAAAGTTTCGGTGACGATTGTATTATGAGTTTATGTGATTTGATGTACCAAAGGTATTTCGGAGTCCCGGATGAGATCGGGGACATGACGAGGAGTCTTGAAATGGTCGAGACATAAAGATCGATATATTGGATGACTATATTCGGACATCGGAGAGGTTCTGAGTGATTCGGGTATTTTCGGGGGTACTGGGGAGTTACGGGAATACGAGGAAGAAGTAATGGGCCTCATGGTCCAAGTGGTGGAAGAGAGGAGGCAGGGCGCGCGGCCCCCCTAGCCCAAACCGAATTGGACTAGGGGGCCAGCCCCCCCCCCTTTTCTCCTTTTCCTCCTTCTCCTACCTTCACCTTCTCCTCCTTCCTTTCCTCCTCCTAGTAGGAGTAGGAAAGGGGAGTCCTACTCCTACTAGGAGGAGGACTCCTCCTCCTGGCGCGCCCATAGAGGGCCGGCCGGCCTCCCCCCTTGCTCCTTTATATACAGGGGCAGGGGGCACCTCTAGACACACAAGTTGATCAGTTGATCTCTCCCAGCCATGTGCGGTGCCCCCTCCACCATATTCCACCTCGGTCATATCATAGCGGTGCTTAGGCGAAGCCCTGTGTCAGTGTCAAAACCGGCGGATCTCGGGTAGGGGGTCCCGAACTATGCGTCTAGGCCGGATGGTAATAGGAGGCAAGGGACACGAAATTTTACCCAGGTTCGGGCCCTCTTGATGGAGGTTAAACCCTACGTCCTGCTTGATTAATATTGATGATATGGGTAGTACAAGAGTAGATCTACCACGAGATCAGAGAGGCTAAACCCTAGAAGCTAGCCTATGGTATGATTGTTGTATGTTCCTACGGACTAAAACCCTCCGGTTTATATAGACATCGGATAGGGTTAGGGTTACATAGAGTCGGTTACAATGGTAGGGGATCTACATATCCGTATCGCCAAGCTTGCCTTCCACGCCAAGGAAAGTCCCTTCCGGACACGGGACAAAGTCTTCAATCTTGTATCTTCATAGTCCAGGAGTCCGGCTGAAGGTA
Source organism: Triticum aestivum (assembly GCF_018294505.1). Lineage (NCBI taxonomy): Eukaryota > Viridiplantae > Streptophyta > Magnoliopsida > Poales > Poaceae > Triticum > Triticum aestivum. The sequence goes on along the minus strand of NC_057794.1, from coordinate 386,221,030 downwards.
TAGTCCGGCCATCCGGACACCCCCTAATCCAGGACTCCCTCAGTAGCCCCCGAACCAGGCTTCAATGACGATGAGTCCGGCGCGCAGATTGTCTTCGGCATTGCAAGGCAGGTTCTCCTCCAAATTCCATGTACCTGTTGAATAAAGTCCGGTTTCTTGTAAATGTTGCGCTCCTTGGCTTCTATGCCCAATAATGGCCATCTCCCACGTGTCAAACGAATATGAAAAGTCTGAGTGTTTTTACATCCACACCCCTAGCCGCGTAAATGAGCCTCCCATTTAAGGGGACGAGGATTTAGATCCAAACCACGCCTTCTCCCTTTCGCGAGTGTTCATCAGAGCGCATCCGACAAAGGTCCATTCCACCATGGTCAGCCGCCGCAACTCCTCCCTTCTCCCTTCCAGCCCTAAGCCTGGATATTGGGATAGATGCTCCATCCCGCATAGCGAGCTAGTGACGCTCCAGACCAAGGGGTTTCTCCCCCGGCCTATATGGTCCCGGTTCGAGCCGGTCTTGCTGTTTATAATGGTGGAGAGCAAGCGGAGAGTGCCCCCAATCCCTCCAAAGGAGAGCGGGTATGCCTTGTCCCTTATCTAATAAGAGGGCTCGGATTTCCAATCCATCCGTTTCTCCGGGGGCTACTGGAGTACTATGGCCTCTAGCTACACAATCTTACACCCGCCTCCGTATTGCATATCGCGGGCTTCGTAGCCCTCTGCGAGCTATTTTTGGGTGTTGAGGCTCATTTCGGGCTGTGGAAAGAGCTATTCTGCCTTGTGCCCCATTCTAAGAAGGGGTCAATGTATCAAGTGGGCGGAGCCAAAGTTTGGCGCATCGCCGGGACCGGATACATATCCGGAGCCCCAAAGAAAGCGTCCGAGGACTGGCCTTCGGAATGGTTTTACATAGAAGATGTCCCGCTGTCGGATCCTGTCCGGATCGGCCTCCCTGAGTTTGACAGTGCCCCACTAAAGAAGCGCCTAAGTTGGCATCCATGGAGCCCTCAGAGGGAAAGCGACAAGGACGTTTTTTACCTGATGGGCCGGATAAGATTGTTAGCTCATTCCGGACTGACCATGATCGGGGTCAAGGCCGCATGCATCATGCGAGGGGTGCATCCGCTACAGTATAGAGGCCACCCCATGTGGGACTTCAACGGGGAGGACGACACCACCTGCTACGGCCGTAAGGGGCCGGATTCGGCTGCGGCTCTAATAAAGACCTTGTCCGCTTTGTACAAGGGAGAAGAGGAGGATTTTCTCCGCGTCGACCCAGAGGGTGGATTTTCTATGTACAATCGTGCAAGCTGGGTAAGTGGTCGCATCTTGCCCGTCCATTTTATATTCCCATTGTTAAATATTCAGTCTAGCGACTTCAATGCAGGAACTGCGCCATGCTGTTAAAGAAATAAACAACCCTCCTCCACAACCCGAGGACCCAGGATGGTCCCTCGACCCGGACTCTCAAGAGGATCCGGACTTTTCGGTGGAGCTGATTGATGGAGTGTTCCATCAATTGAGCAAGGACAACAGATTGGTGGCCATTACGGCTGATTACCCAGGGCTAATCCCGGCCTCCCAGAAACGGGAGGCCAAACCTGCGGCGACAAGCCAACGAGGGGCCGCAGGGCCCTGTGGGCAGAAAAGAGGTGCAGTCCGGACCGAGACGTCAGTGCAAAGTTATGGCACGCCCCCTTATCCCAGGTGTTACACCTTCAAGGCACATTAACACTCATGCTCTCTTCAGGACAAAGATACCTCGCCGAACTATATTCGGAGAGACTGCCAATCGCGCCTCCACCAGCCAGGCTCCAAAGCCTGGTCCGGAAGCGGAGCCGAACACAAGGCGCGCACCGGACGCTCCTCCGATGGAGGATGTGGACAGGTTGTCTGCCACCAACTCTGAGGTGGAGAGTGCCATGAACCACAGGCGTCGCCGGACAATTCTTCATGACGCTTGTTTCTCCCAAGAGGCGTTAGATGCCTTCAAGTCGGGAGATGCGTACCTCCGTGCCGCACAAAATGGTCTAGCCAGAGCCACGGAGCAATATGTAAAAGACATATGGGTAAGAAAATTTTGGTAATTATATATAGATACCAGTAGCCCTCGAGACTTGAAACAGTTAGAATAACTGATTTAAGGATCATTTGTTATGTAGGTTCTTACAGAAAAGAATTCCCTACTGTCCAAGGAGCTAGAAGAGTGCAAAGCCCAACTTGAGGCCGCACTAGCCGCGGCAGGGGAGCCCAAGGAGACCCCCTCTGGTAATATACACTTCGAAAGATAAGTATTGTGCGAAGCACGGCATGGGTGTGAATCTGACAAATGAAATTGCAGATGGCGCCGGATTGAATCCGGAAAGGCAACACCTCCTATGCCAGCTAAAGGCTGGTGAGAAGGTGCTGACAAAGGTGAGGCGGGAGAAGAACGATCTCCAAGATGCTAACACCAAGCTGGGCGTCGAGCTGAAAGATGTTCATGCCCAGCTGTCAGACTCCGTTAAGGAGAATCAGCGGCTTCGGCGCGACATATTTAGTAAGTGCTTGAACGAACCTTTGAAAGAAAGTTCGGCGGGGAAGTCGACTAACAGAGCAATGTCTGTAGGTGTGCTAACAGGTCGTCCTGCAGAGGAGATGCCCGGTTCTACGGGTGACCTTCTTCCCGAGCTCTCGCAACTGCTCGATCGAGTTCGGCAGGCGATGCAAGACGTCGCCCAGGCCCTGTGGCCATCCATCTCCATGCCCGAAGGTCTTGGAGAGCTTGCGGAGAAGCTAAAGGGAGCACGGCGGCGCTTCCGATTGTGGAAGATATCGGCCTGCCGTCAAGGCGCTAGGGAGGCCTGGGCCATGGTGAAGACGCGGTACACAAAGGCTGACCCCAACCACATGGCCGAGGTCGGTCCTGTAGGGCCCGATGGGAAGGAGATCCCTGTAAGCTTAGTATACGGCCAAGTAGAGTTGGCCGCAAAGTATTCCCAGCAGGACTGTAAATTAGACAGCCTGTTAGATGGTATTGAAGAGGAATACAATCAGTCAAAATGACTATGTAATTTAATTGACATTTATAATGCCTTCTAGCCGGATTGTAGATCATTTGTCATGGCCGACCTTTTCGCTTCAGCCTCGGGACCTGACGGTCCGGAGTGTGTCCGAATTCCCATGCGGTTATATAGGAACCGGGGAATGCATGGAGACCAGGCGTAGGGGTCATTAGTGCGTGAACAGACAAGTGCCCGACTAGTTATGTTATATTACATGGTTAGTAAGAAACATCTTCCAGGGAGAATAGTTCCGTTAGGGGTTCCTTTCCCTGGGAGGCATGCCCTAAAGTGCATGTCCATGCTGCGAAAAGAAATGCAGGAAAAACATCTGGGGGCGTATAGATAAATAAAATAAAAAAGATCATCTTTAGTTCACCGACCAAATATTCCCTTAAGAACGCTAGCTTTCGGCTTCACCCAGTCCGAGGTACACGTCCGGCTGACCCGGCAGTAACAATCACAGAGTTGCTCCCTTTACCACCTAGCCGAACAATCGGGAACATAGGGGTAAGCACAGGAGCCAGGCAACCCAGCTTGGCCAAAACTTAAGTCATATCGATGCATATAATGGTGAATAAAAGGTACATGCAGAAGTGTGACACATGTGTTGGGCATGAAGCCCGTATAAATAAGCTTCTGTTTAAAGAAGACCCCAGGTTTAATGAGCGCGGATAGCGCGTCACTTTATGAGCCTTTAAAGGCTATAAGAGAGAGAGAGAGAGAAGAAGAGGAATGTAAGACAGAAAGTATATAAAAAATGGACAGAGGAAGGAGACGTACACAGAGTCCGGCGCTAGGCATAGAATCTTCGGAGACGGGCTGCGTTCCATGGGTTCGGCTCGAGTCGGTTATCCAATGCATCTCACAGGCGGTACGCTCCACCAGTTAGGACTTGGTCAATTATGAAGGGACCTTCCCACTTGGGCTTGAGTTTGTCCTTTTTCTTGTCCGGTAGTCGTAGAACTAATTCACCAACGTTGTAATTTTTGGCCCATACTTCTCTGCTTTGGTATCTTCAATCCTGCTGTTGATAGAATGTGGAACGGGCTTTTGCCACGTCACGCTCCTCCTCCAATGCGTCCAAGATGTCCTGCCAATCGAGCTCGGCTTCTCTTTCTTTGTACATGCACACTCGAGGTGAGTCATGAATTATGTCGCAAGGTAGAACTGCCTCTGCCCCGAACACCATAAATAATGGTGTGTATCCGGTGGTGCGATTCGGCATGGTCCGCAGCCCCCAGAGTACGGAGTCGAGCTCCTCTACCCAATGCGTGTTAGACTCCTTGAGGGACCGCACTAATCTGGGTTTGATGCCGCTCATGATGAGACCATTTGCATGTTCGACCAGGCCGTTAGTTTGTGGGTGATAGACGGAAGCATAATCGAGCTTGATGCCCATGTTTTTGCACAGAAGTTTTACTCCGTCGGCCGTAAAGTTCGTGTCGTTATCCGTCATGATGCGGTGGGGGACGCCGTAACGGTGTACAACCCCGGATATAAAGTCTATCACCGGTCCGGATTCGGCCGTCTTGACAGGCTTGGCTTCTATCCATTTGGTGAACTTATCCACCATGACCAGTGAGTATTTTTGCTTGTGGGTTCCGCCTTTAAGGGGTCCAACCATGTCAAGCCCCCAGACCGCGAAGGGCCAAGTGATGGGGATAGTTTGGAGGGCGGTGGGTGGCATATGGCTTTGGTTTGCAAAGAGCTGGCAACCGGTGCATCGTTGGACTAAGTCCTGGGCGTCTGCTCGGGCTGTCGGCCAATAAAAGCATGTACGGAAGGCCTTGCTTACAAGGGACCGAGCTACCGCATGATGACCGCCGAGTCCGGCATGAATTTCAGCCAGGAGGTTCCGCCCTTCCTCTTCGGAGATGCACCTTTGAAGGACTCCGGTAGTGCTTTTCTTATAAAGCTCTCCCTTGTGGACTTTGTAGGCTTTGGGTCGCCGCACTATGCAGCGTGCCTCATTTTGGTCCTTGGGGAGTTCCTTTCTAGTAAGGTAGGCGAGGAATGGTTCCGTCCATGGGGCGATAACGGCCATTATTACGTGGGCTGAAGGTGTTATTTCGTTGGCAGAGCCTCCGATTGTGTCGGAATGTTCGGTGTCGGGCAGTGCGGTTGGGTCCGGGCTGTTATTGTTCAGCTCCCCTTCCCATACTATGGATGGCTTGAACAGCCTTTCCAAGAAGATGTTGGGGGGACTACATCACGTTTTGCGCCGATGCGTGCCAGGACATCTGCCGCCTGATTATTTTCCCAGGCTACATGGTGGAATTCAAGCCCTTCGAACCGAGCTGACATTTTTAGGACGACGTTGCGGTAAGCTGCCATTTTTGGATCCTTGGCATAGAAGTCTCCATTTATTTGGGATATTGCGAGGTTCGAGTCCCCGCGCACCTCTAGGCGTTGAATGCCCATGGGCACTACCATCCGGAGACCATGTAGAAGGGCCTCATATTCGGCTGCATTGTTGGAGTCCGTGTACATAATCTGGAGTACGTATTGAACTGTGTCTCCTGTGGGGGACGTCAAAACGACGCCAGCCCCCAGTCCAGCCAACATCTTGGAGCCCTCGAAATGCATGATCCAATTTGAATATGTGCCGTACTCTTTAGGGAGTTCGGCCTCCGTCCATTCTGCGACGAAGTCGGCCAAGACTTGTGACTTGATGGCTCGCCATGGCTTATAAGTTATGTCGAACGGGAGGAGCTCGATGGCCCATTTTGGAATCCGGCCCGTTGCGTCATGGTTGTTTATAATATCGTTAAGTGGTACTTCCGAGGCTACTGTTATTGAACACTCTTGAAAGTAGTGTCGTAGCTTCCGGGATGCCATGAATACTGCGTACGCAATCTTTTGATAATGCGGGTACCGTGATTTGCAGGGAGTGAGGACAGTGGACACATAATAGACTGGCTTTTGAAGGGGGGATTTGTGTCCGTCCATTTCTCATTCGACGACGAGCAGTGTGCTTACAACCTGATGTGTTGCTGCAATGTATAATAGCATTGGTTCGCCAATGTTTGGCGCGGCCAGGACTGGGTTTGTTGCCAGTATGGCTTTTATTTCGTCGAGTCCAGCCATGGCTGCATCCGTCCATTCAAAGTGTTCGGTGCGCCAAAGGAGGCGGTAAAGGGGTAGGGCCTTTTCTCCCAAGCGGGAGATAAAGCGGCTTAGAGCCGCCACGCATCCGGTTAATTTTTGTATTTGTTTGAGGTCCTTTGGAATATCCAATTGTTACAGATCTCGGATCTTGGCTGGATTTGCTTCAATTCCTCTACCGGATACAATGAAGAACAAGAGCTTTCCGGCTGGGACGCCGAAAACGCATTTTTCCGGGTTGAGCTTGATGTCATATGTTCGGAGGTTATCGAATGGGAGCCTCAAGTCGTCTACTAGAGATTCGACATGTCTTGTTTTGACGACCACATCATCTACATTTGCCTCCACTGTTTTGCCGATCTGGTTTGCCAGACATGTCTGAATCATGCGCTGATATGTTGCGCCGGCGTTTTTGAGCCCGAAGGGCATTGTGTTGAAGCAGAATGGGCCGTATGGTGTGATAAATGCCGTTGCGGCTTGGTCTGATTCTGCCATCTTGATTTGATGGTAGCCAGAATATGCGTCGAGGAAACACAACAAGTCGTGTCCTGCGGTAGCGTCGATAATTTGATCGATGCGGGAGAGGGGGAGGGATCCTTTGGGCAAGCCTTGTTAAGGTCTTTAAAATCAACGCACAAGAGCCAGGATTTGTCCTTCTTTGGTACCATCACCAGGTTTGCTAGCCAGTCCGGATGTTTTATATCTCTGATGAATCCGGCCTCCAATAGCTTTGCTAGCTCCTCTCCCATGGCCTGTCTCTTAGGTTTGGAAAAATGCCGAAGAGCTTGATTGATAGGTTTGAATTCTTTTAGGATGTTTAAGCTGTGCTCGGCCAGCCTGCGTGGGATTCCTGGCATGTCTGAAGGGTGCTAGGCGAAAATGTCCCAGTTCTCTCGTAGGAACTCTCGCAGTGCGGCATCTACATCAGGGTTTAAATGTGCCCCGATGGAAGCTGTTTTATTGGGGTCCGTTGGATGGACCTGGAATTTGACTATTTTGTCTGCCGGTTTAAAGGAGGTGGACTTGGATCTTTTGTCGAGTACCACGTCGTCTCTATTCACCATGGAGCGTAGCGCAGTCAGTTCCTCAGCCGCTAGGGCTTCGGATAGTGCCTTAAGGGCCAGTGCGGCTGTCTTGTTTTCGGCGCGGAGTGCTATGTCCGGATCACTAGCGAGAGTGATGATCCCGTTGGGCCCGGGCATCTTGAGCTTCATGTACCCGTAATGAGGTATTGCTTGGAAGATTGTAAACGCTTCCCGCCCTAGCAGAGCGTGATAACCGCTGCTGAACAGAGCCACATGGAACGTGACCTCTTCGGACCTGTAATTATATGGCATGCCAAACACCACATCTAGTGTGAATTTTCCTGTATAGCGCGCTTCCCGACTGGGGATTATTCCTCTAAAGGTTGCGCTGCTTCGCTCAATGCGGTTCCAGTCTATTTCCATTTTTTGAAGGGTTTCCTCGTAAATGAGGTTATATCCGCTGCCGCCATCCATGAGTACCTTGGTAAGACGAAAGTCGTCCACTATTGGACTGAGGACCAATGTAGCTGGTACTCGGGCTGTTCGGAATTTAGGTTCATCACTAGCGTTAAAGGTAATAGCCGTGTCACTCCATGGGTTTATTGTTGCCACTTGGTAGATTTCGGCAAGGCTGCGGAGTGTCCTTTTTCGCATGTTATTTGATGCGAAAGTCTCGAAGACTGTTAATACCGTATTGGTGTCTCTGGGGTGGCTTTCTGTGGCCTCCAGAATTAGGAGATCTTCGCCAATTTTGGCCACCTGCCGGAGTATCCAACATGCTCTAAGGCTGTGAGTTGGTGTGGCGTCCTCTGTACTGTGAATTTTACAGGGTCCATTAAGCCATCCTTTCAATATGGTTCCATGCCCTGTAGAGGGTTTTTGCTTTTTGGTGTTTGACCCAGGTGTCTGGCGATGATGCACCCTTTTATTTCGGACTGGGTTTGCATTCAAGGCCGGATTATCCCAAAATTTTATTTCGGTTTTCCAGGCGCTTTCCATCGCATAGTACTTTCGTACTATGGACGCCAAGTCAGCGAAGCGTGTAATATCACGGTGACTTATGGCGTTGAGGATTCCCTTGTCCATGCAATTATTGCAGAAGAATGAAATTGCGTCTTCCTCGCGGTAGTCCTTTATCCTGTTCATAACCAGGAGGAATCTGGCCCAGTAATGATGTACTGTTTCTTCGGGCTCTTGCCTAATTTGGGATAGATCGCTAATGTTCGGGTGGGTGGGTGGAATTAAATCCAAAGCCTCACCCCATCTGAGGCTCAGAGGGCGAGGAATTTCCGAACTCGAAAATTTGGATTCCTGGATGTTGTCCAATGAATCCAGTCCGTCGCCTGACTCTAAGTTCAGGTCTTGAGTGATATCCTCCCCTCAGCGGGTATCCGTCTTGGAGGGGTCGGGATTCCTGACGTAGCTAGTCCTTAAGATAGATGAGGGGTCGCCGCACTGTCCCTCTACCACGGCATCGTGATGGGTGACTTGGGGAGAGTTAATCTCTCTCAGATTGGGCTTGGGACCAATCTAGTCATAATCCGTAGCGACTCCCAGGGCGGCGATGCGATCCAAGAGCTTGTTTATGGAGGAGAGCTCCATTGGATCTAACCGCTCGGCGAGTACCGAGCTGACATGAAGATTGTTTTCAATGGATCGAGAGGTCATCGTCGGTGCAGAAGCTGAACAGGTGGTCATAAGAAAACCACCTAGCCGGAGGGTTTGGCCGACAGCCAAAGCTCCCTTAGCAACGGTGCCGTCTTTAAAGACGGGGCGTGGCATCCTTCCTGATGGCGACGACACATAGGAACTCTCAATGGAAGCACCAATGTCGGTGTGAAAACTGGCGGATCTCGGGTAGGGGGTCCCGAACTGTGCGTCTAGGCCGGATGGTAACAGGAGGCAAGGGACACGAAGTTTTACCCAGGTTCGGGCCCTCTCGATGGAGGTAAAACCCTACGTCCAGCTTGATTAATATTGATGATATGGGTAGTACAAGAGTAGATCTACCACGAGATCAGAGAGGCTAAACACTAGAAGCTAGCCTATGGTATGATTGTGTTGTCCTACGGACTAAAACCCTCTGGTTTATATAGACACCGGATAGGGTTAGGGTTACATAGAGTCGGTTACAATGGTAGGTGATCTACATATCCGTATCGCCAAGCTTGCCTTCCACGCCAAGGAAAGTCCCTTCCGGACACGGGACGAAGTGCTTCTAGTGCAAGCAGACTGGACACTGGAAGCGGAACTATGCCAAGTATTTGGCGGATATACATGTTATTGATGTGTACCTTACTAGAGCTCGTAGTAGCACCTGGGTATTTGATACTGGTTCTGTTGCTAACATTTGTAACTCGAAACAGGGACTACAGATTAAGCGAACACTGGCAAAGGACGAGGTGACGATGCGCGTGGGAAATGGTTCCAAAGTCGATGTGATCGCGGTCGGCACGCTACCTCTACATCTACCTTCAGGATTAGTTTTAGACCTAAATAATTGTTATTTGGTGCCAGCGTTGAGCGTGAACATTATATCTGGATCTTGTTTGATGCGAGACGGTTATTCATTTAAATCAGAGAATAATGGTTGTTCTATTTATATGAGTAATATCTTTTATGGTCATGCACCCTTGAAGAATGGTCTATTTTTTATGAATATCGATAGTAGTGATACACATATTCATAATGTTGAAGCCAAAAGATGCAGAGTTGATAATGATAGTGCAACTTATTTGTGGCACTGCCGTTTAGGTCATATCGGTGTAAAGCGCATGAAGAAACTCCATACTGATGGACTTTTGGAATCACTTGATTATGAATCACTTGGTACTTGCGAACCGTGCCTCATGGGCAAGATGACCAAAACGCCGTTCTCCGGTACTATGGAGAGAGCAACGGATTTGTTGGAAATCATACATACAGATGTATGTGGTCCGATGAATATTGAGGCTCGTGGCGGATATCGTTATTTTCTCACCTTCACAGATGATTTAAGCAGATATGGGTATATCTACTTAATGAAACATAAGTCTGAAACATTTGAAAAGTTCAAAGAATTCTAGAGTGAAGTTGAAAATCATCGTAACAAGAAAATAAAATTTCTACGATCTGATCGTGGAGGAGAATATTTGAGTTACTAGTTTGGTCTACATTTGAAACAATGCGGAATAGTTTCGCAACTCACGCCACCCGGAACACCACAGCGTAATGGTCTGTCCGAACGTCGTAATCGTACTTTACTAGATATGGTGCGATCTATGATGTCTCTTACAGATTTACCGCTATCGTTTTGGGGTTATGCTTTAGAGACGGCTGCATTCACGTTAAATAGGGCACCATCGAAATCCGTTGAGACGACGCCCTATGAACTGTGGTTTGGCAAGAAACCAAAGTTGTCATTTCTAAAAGTTTGGGGCTGCGATGCTTATGTGAAAAAGCTTCAACCTGATAAGCTCGAACCCAAATCGGAGAAATGTGTCTTCATAGGATACCCAAAGGAAACTGTTGGGTACACCTTCTATCACAGATCCGAAGGCAAGACTTTCGTTGCTAAGAATGCATCCTTTCTAGAGAAGGAGTTTCTCTCGAAAGAAGTGAGTGGGAGGAAAGTAGAACTTGATGAGGTAACTATACCTGCTCCCTTATTGGAAAGTAGTACATCACAGAAACCGGTTTTTGTGACACCTACACCAATTAGTGAGGAAGCTAATGATAATGATCATGAAACTGCAGATCAAGTTACTACCGAACCTCGTAGATCAACCAGAATAAGATCCGCGCCAGAGTGGTACAGTAATCCTGTTCTGGAAGTCATGCTACTAGATCATGATGAACCTACGAACTATGAAGAAGCGATGGTGAGCCCAGATTCCGCAAAATGGCTAGAAGCCATGAAATCTGAGATGGGATCCATGTATGAGAACGAAGTGTGGACTTTGGTCGACTTTCCCATTGATCGACAAGCAATTGAGAATAAATGGATGTTCAAGAAGAAGACTGACGCTGACAGTAATGTTACTGTCTACAAAGCTCGACTTGTTGCAAAAGGTTTTCGACAAGTTCAAGGGATTGACTACGATGAGACCTTCTCACCCGTAGCGATGCTTAAGTCTGTCCGAATCATGTTAGCAATTGCCGCATTTTATGATTATGAAATTTGGCAAATGGATGTTAAAACTGCATTCCTGAATGGATTTCTGGAAGAAGAGTTGTATATGATGCAGCCAGAAGGTTTTGTCGATCCAAAGGGAGCTAACAAAGTGTGCAAGCTCCAGCGATCCATTTATGGACTAGTGCAAGGCTCTCGGAGTTGGAATAAACGCTTTGATAGTGTGATCAAAGCATTTGGTTTTGTACAGACTTTTGGAGAAGCTGTATTTACAAGAAAGTGAGTGGGAGCTCTGTAGCATTTTTGATATTATATGTGGATGACATATTATTGATTGGAAATGATATAGAATTTCTGGATAGCATAAAGGGATATTTGAATAAGAGTTTTTCAATGAAAGACCTCGGTGAAGCTGCTTACATATTGGGCATTAAGATCTATAGAGATAGATCAAGACGCTTAATTGGACTTTCACAAAGCACATACTTTGACAAAGTTTTGAAGAAGTTCAAAATGGATCAGGCAAAGAAAGGGTTCTTGCCTGTGTTACAAGGTGTGAAGTTGAGTAAGACTCAATGTCCGACCACCGCAGAAGATAGAGAGAAAATGAAAGATGTTCCCTATGCTTCAGCCATAGGCTCTATCATGTATGCAATGCTGTGTACCAGACCTGATGTGTGCCTTGCTATAAGTCTAGCAGGAAGGTACCAAAGTAATCCTGGAGTGGATCACTAGACAGCGGTCAAGAACATCCTGAAGTACCTGAAAAGGACTAAGGATATGTTTCTCATATATGGTGGTGACAAAGAGCTCATCGTAAATGGTTACGTTGATGCAAGCTTTGACACTGATCCGGACGATTCTAAATCGCAAACCGGATACGTGTTTATATTGAACGGTGGAGCTGTCAGTTGGTGCAGTTCTAAACAAAGCGTCGTGGCGGGATCTACATGTGAAGCGGAGTACATAGCTGCTTCAGAAGCAGCAAATTAAGGAGTCTGGATGAAGGAGTTCATATCCGATCTAGGTGTCATACCTAGTGCATCGGGTCCAATGAAAATCTTTTGTGACAATACTGGTGCAATTGCCTTGGCGAAGGAATCCAGATTTCACAAGAGAACCAAGCACATCAAGAGACGCTTCAATTCCATTCAGGATTTAGTCCAAGTGGGAGACATAGAAATTTGCAAGATACATACGGATCTGAATGTTGCAGACCCGCTGACTAAGCCTCTTCCACGAGCAAAACATGAGCAGCACCAAGGCTCCATGGGTGTTAGAATCATTACTGTGTAATCTAGATTATTGACTCTAGTGCAAGTGGGAGACTGAAGGAAATATGCCCTAGAGGCAATAATAAAGTTATTATTTATTTCCTTATATCATGATAAATATTTATTATTCATGGTAGAATTGTATTAACCGGAAACATAATACATGTGTGAATACATAGAGAAATAGAGTGTCACTAGTATGCCTCTACTTGACTAGCTCGTTGATCAAAGATGGTTATGTTTCCTAACCATAGACATGAGTTGTCATTTGATTAACGGGATCACATCATTAGGAGAATGATGTGATTGACTTGACCCATTCCATTAGCTTAGCACTTGATCATTTAGTTTGTTGCTATTGCTTTCTTCATAACTTATACATGTTCCTATGACTATGAGATTATGCAAATCCTGTTTACCGGAGGAACACTTTGTGTGCTACCAAACTTCACAACGTAACTGGGTGATTATAAAGGTGCTCTACAGGTGTCTCTGAAGGTACTTGTTGGGTTGGCATATTTCGAGATTAGGATTTGTCACTCCGATTGTCGGAGAGGTATCTCTGGGCCCTCTCGGTAATGCACATCACTTAAGCCTTGCATGCATTGCAACTAATAAGTTAGTTGCGGGATGATGCATTACGGAACGAGTAAAGAGACTTGCCGGTAACGAGATTGAACTAGGTATTAAGATACCGACGATCGAATCTCGGGCAAGTAACATACCGATGACAAAGGGAACAACGTATGTTGTTATGCGGTCTGACCGATAAAGATCTTCGTAGAATATGTGGGAGCCAATATGAGCATCCAGGTTCCGCTATTGGTTATTGACCGGAGACATGTCTCGGTCATGTCTACATAGTTTTTGAACCCGTAGGGTCCGCACACTTAAAGTTTCGGTGACGATTGTATTATGAGTTTATGTGATTTGATGTACCGAACGTAGTTCGGAGTCTCGGATGAAATCGGGGACATGATGAGGAGTCTCGGAATGGTCGAGACGTAAAGATCGATATATTGGACGACTATATTCGGACATCGGAAAGGTTCCGAGTGATTCGGGTATTTTCGGGGGTACCGGGGAGTTATGGGAATACGAGGAAGAAGTAATGGGCCTCATGGGCCAAGTGGTGGAAGAGAGGAGGCAGGGCGCGCGCCCCCCCTAGCCCAAACCGAATTGGACTAGGGGGCCGGCCCCCCTTTCCTCCTTTTCCTCCTTCTCCTTCCTTCTCCTTCTCCTCCTTCCTTTCCTCCTCCTAATAGGAGTAGGAAAGGGTAGTCCTACTCCTACTAGGAGGAGGACTCCTCCTCCTGGCACGCCCATAGAGGGTCGGCCAGCCTCCCCCTTGCTCGTTTATATACAGGGGCAGGGGGGCACCTCTAGACACACAAGTTGATCAGTTGATCTCTCCCAGCCATGTGCGGTGCCCCCTCCACCATATTCCACCTCGGTTATATCGTAGCGGTGCTTAGGCGAAGCCCTGCATCGGTAGAAACGTCCACCGTCACCACGCCGTCGTGCTGACGGACTCCCTGAAGCTCTGTTGGATCGGAGTTCGTGGGACGTCATCGAGCTGATCGTGTGCTGAACTCGGAGGTGCCGTGCGTTCAGTACTTGGATTGGTCGGATCGTGAAGACGTACGACTACATCAACCGCGTTGTGCTAATGCTTCTGCTTTCGGTCTACGAGGGTACGTGGACAACACTCTCCCCTTTCGTTGCTATGCATCACCATGATCTTGCGTGTGCGTAGGAATTTTTTTGAAATTACTACATTCCCCAACATCTAGTACTTGGATTATCATTTGTATCTCATCACTCTAAATTAATATTGTTGGGTTGATAATTACTTTTAATTGGGATTGAGTTGGAGGAACCTTCTCAATGATGTTTCAACTACCATGATAGTTAAATAAAATCTATTCCTTTGTTGTAGGGAAAAATTGGCTTTTCACAAAACTTTAACCGTAGAGCTTTCCACCAGCCAAATATGCATATAGTGATAGCATTATTCTGTTCTTGCTCTACTGTGTTACATTGCCAGCATATTCCATGTGTTGACCCGTTTCGGGCTGCAACTTATTATGTTGCAGACTTTTCAGACGAGTAAGGTTTGTTAGGTCGTTGCTGTGTAGCTTAGCTATGCCGCTGGAGTTGATGGACTCACTTTATCTTCCAAGCCTTCCGTTGTTAATGTATTGGATGGCCTTAAGCCATATTTATTGTAATAAGTTCTCTCTTGAGACATTCGATGTAATAAGTGTGTGATTGCTACTCTGTTATAAATCCTTCGAGTACTGTGTGTGTCAGCATTACCGATCTAGGGATGACACTAAAGCATAGAGACTTGACCGTTTGAGGTCGGGTCGCTACACTGAAACTAAGTGCTTCTACTACAAAGGGACTGGTCACTGGAAGCGGAACTTCCCCAAGTATTTGTCGGAGAAGAAGGACAGAAAAGTGAAAGGTATATTTGATATACATGTTATTGATGTGTACCTTACTAATGCTCACAGTACCACCTGGGTATTTGATACTGGTTCTGTTGCTAATATTTGCAACTCGAAACAGGAGCTAGGGATTAAGCGAAGATTGGCTAAGGATGAGGTGACGATGCGCGTGGGAAATGGTTCCAAAGTCGATGTGATCGCGGTCGGCACGCTACCTCTACATCCACCTTCGGGATTAGTTTTAGACCTAAATAATTGTTATTTGGTGCCAGTGTTGAGCATGAACATTATATCTGGATCTTGTTTGATGTGAGACGGTTACTCATTTAAATCAAAGAATAATGGTTGTTCTATTTATATAAGTAATATCTTTTATGGTCATGCACCCTTGATGAGTGGTTTATGTTTACTAAATCTTGATAGTAGTGATACACATGTTAATAGTATTGAAGCCAAAAGATGCAAAGTTGATAATGATAGTGTAACTTATTTGTGGCACTGCCGTTTGGGTCATATTGGTGTAAAGCGCATGAAGAAACTCCATTCTGATGGACTTCTGGAATCACTTGATTATGAATCACTTGGTACTTGTGAACCATGCCTCATGGGCAAGATGACTAAAACTCCGTTCTACGGAATAATGGAGCGAGCAACAGAGTTATTGGAAATCATACATACTGATGTATGTGGTCCAATGAACATTGAGGCTCGCGGCGGATATTGTTATTTTCTTACCTTCACAGATGATTTGAGCAGATATGGGTATATCTACTTAATGAAACATAAGTCTGAAACATTTGAAAAGTTCAAAGAATTTCAGAGTGAAGTGGAAAATCATCATAACAAGAAAATCAAGTTTCTACGATCTGATCATGGAGGTGAATATTTGAGTTATGAGTTTGGACTTCATTTGAAATAATGTGGAATAGTTTCTCAACTCACGCCACCTGGAACACCACAACATAATGGTGTGTCCGAGTGTCGTAACTGCACTTTGTCAAATATGGTGCGATCTATGATGTCTCTCACTGATTTACCGCTATCGTTTTGGGGTTATGCTTTAGAGACGACTGCATTCACGTTAAATAGGGCACCATCAAAATCCGTTGAGACGACACCTTATGAACTGTGGTTTGGCAAGAAATCCAAGTTGTCGTTTCTTAAAGTTTGGGGCTGCGATGCTTATGTGAAAAAGCTTCAACCCGATAAGCTCGAACCCAAATCGGAGAAATGTGTCTTCATAGGATACCCAAAGGAGACTGTTGGGTACACCTTCTATCACAGATACGAAGGAAAGATATTCGTTGCTAAGAATGGATCCTTTCTAGAGAAGGAGTTTCTCTCGAAAGAAGTGAGTGGGAGGAAAGTAGAACTTGATGAGGTAATTGTACCTTCTCCCTTATTGGAAAGTAGTTCATCACTAAAATCAGTTCTAGTGATTCCTACACCAGTAAGTGAGGAAGCTAATGATGATGGTCATGAAACTTCTGATCAAGTTACTACTGAACCTCGTAGGTCAACTAGAGTAAGGTCTGCACCAGAGTGGTAGGGTAATCCCGTTCTGGAAGTCATGTTACCCGACCATGACGAACCTATGAACTATGAGGAAGTGATGATGAGCCTAGATTCCGCAAAATGGCTTGAGGCCATGAAATCTTAGATGGGATCCATGTATGAGAACAAAGTGTGGACTTTGGTTGACTTGCCCGATGATCGGCAAGCCATAGATAATAAATGGATCTTCAAGAAGAAGACTGACGCTGACGGTAATGTTACTGTCTACAAAGGTCGACTTGTTGCAAAAGGTTTTCGACAAGTTCAAGGATTTGACTACGATGAGAGCTTCTCACCCGTAGCAATGCTTAAGTCCATCCGAATCATATTAGCAATTGCCGCATTTTATGATTATGAAATTTGGCAAATGGATGTCAAAACTGCATTCCTTAATGGATATCTTAAAGAAGAGTTGTATATGATGCAACCAGAAGGTTTTGTCGATCCAAACGGTGCTAAAAAAGTATGCAAGCTCCAGCGATCCATTTATGGACTGGTGCAAGCCTCTCGGAGTTGGAATATACGCTTTGATAGTGTGATCAAAGCATATGGTTTTATACAAACTTTTGGAGAAGCCTGTATTTACAAGAAAGTGAGTGGGAGCTCTGTAGCATTTCTGATATTATATGTAGATGACATATTGCTGATCGGAAATGATACTGAATTTCTGAATAGCATAAAGGGATACTTGAATAAGAATTTTTCAATGAACATCCTCGGTGAAGCTGCTTATATATTGGGCATCAAGATCTATAGAGATAGATCAAGACGCTTAATTTGACTTTCACAAAGCACATACCTTGATAAAGTTTTGAAGAAGTTCAAAATGGATCAAGCAAATAAAGGGTTCTTGCCTGTGTTACAAGGTATGAAGTTGAGTCAGACTCAATGCCCGACCACTGCAAAGATAGAGAGAAAATGAAAGGTGTTCCCTATGCTTCAACCATAGGCTCTATCATGTATGCAATGCTATGTACCAGATCTGATGTGTGCCTTGCTATTAGTTTAGAAGGGATGTACCAAAGTAATCCAGGAGTGGATCATTGGACAACGGTCAAGACCATCCTGAAATACCTGAAAAGGACTAAGGATATGTTTCTCGTTTATGGAGGTGACAAAGAGCTCATCATAAACGGTTACGTCGATGCAAGCTTTGACACTGATCCGGATGACTCTAAGTCACAAACCGGATACGTATTTTTATTAAATGGTGGAGCTGTCAATTGGTGCAGCTCCAAGCAGAGCGTCGTGCCGAGATCTACGTGTCAAGCGGGGTACATAGCTGCTTCGGAAGCAGCAAATTAAGGAGTCTGGATGAAGGAATTCATATCCGGTCTAGGTGTCATACCTAGTGCATCGGGTCCAATGAAAATCTTTTGTGACAATACTGGTGCAATTGCCTTGGCAAAGGAATCCAGATTTCACAAGAGAACCAAGCACATCAAGAGACGCTTCAATTCCATTCGGGATTTAGTCCAAGTGGGAGACATAGAAATTTGCAAGATACATAAGGTCTGAATGTTGCAGACCCGCTTACTAAGCCTCTTCCACGAGCAAAACATGAGCAGCACCAAGGCTCCATGGGTGTTAGAATCATTATTGTGTAATCTAGATTATTAACTCTAGTGCAAGTGGGAGACTGAAGGAAATATGCCCTAGAGGCAATAATAAAGTTATTATTTATTTCCTTATATCATGATAAACGTTTATTATTCATGCTAGAATTGTATTAACGGAAACATAATACATGTGTGAATACATAGACAATGAGAGTGTCACTAGTATGCCTCAATTCCACAAGAGAACCAAGAACATCAAGAGATGCTTCAATTCCATCCGCGATCAAGTCAAGGAGGGACACATAGAGATTTGCAAGATACGTATGGATCTGAATGTTGCAGACCCATTGACTAAGCCTCTTCCACGAGCAAAACATGATCAGCACCAAGACTCCATGGGTGTTGGAATCATTACTGTGTAATCTAGATTATTGACTCTAGTGCAAGTGGGAGACTAAAGGAAATTTGCCCTAGAGGCAATAATAAAGTTGTTATTTATTTCCTTATATCATGATAAATGTTTATTATTCATGCTAGAATCGTATTAACCGGAAACATAATACATGTGTGGATACATAGACAAAGAGAGTGTCACTAGTATGCCTCTACTTGACTAGCTCGTTGAATCAATGATGGTTATGTTTCCTGACCATAGACAAGAGCTATCACTTGATTAACGAATCACATCATTAGAGAATGATGTGATTGACTTGACCCATCCGATAGCCTAGCACAATGATCGTTTAGTTTGTTGCTATTGCTTTCTCCATAACTTATACATGTTCCTATGACTATGAGATCATGCAACTCCCGAATACCGGAGGAACACTTAGTGTGCTATCAAACGTCACAATGGAACTCGGTGACTATAAAGATGCTCTACAGGTGTCTCCGATGGTTTTTGTTGAGTTGGCATAGATCGAGATTAGGATTTGTCACTGCGAGTATCGGAGAGGTATCTCTGGGCCCTCTCGGTAATGCACATCACTATAAGCCTTGCAAGCAATGTAACTAATGAGTTAGTTGTGGGATGGTGCATTACGGAACGAGTAAAGAGACTTGCCAGTAACGAGATTGAACTAGGTATTGAGATACCGACAATCGAATCTCGGGCAAGTAACATACCGATGACAAAGGGAACAACGTATGTTGTTGTGCGGTTTGACCGATAAAGATCTTTGTAGAATATGTAGGAACCAATATAAGCATCCAGGTTCCGCTATTGGTTATTGACCAAAGATGAGTCTCGGTCATGTCAACATAGTTCTTGAACCCGTAGGGTCCGCACGCTTAACGTTCGGTGACGATCTCTACCCAGTGGCTGGAAATCCACAGTTGTCCAGTCGGTTCCCATTAATGCTTGAAAAACAGCTTCATCATGGATTAGCAATGACGGGTCAATATCGGGAGCATAAGTATGCTTATGGATTGGAGGGATAAGATTTTCCGATTCATGAATTGGTGCAGCTATTCGCTTGTTCTGATTGTCGTATCGGGCTTGATAATGAGACAAGTCTGCTTCTTCAGCCAATTGACAAGCTAGCGGGCGCACCTCCCGGTTTATTGCTCGCACATCCGCTTCACCAAACTCTGACCCGTCTTCCTTCAAGCTGGGATAGCCCTGAGCCGCTTCAATAGGATCAAAATCTGGCACCCAAGCTTTTGCCCGGATTAAGGCATTGATCGCACCGGTTCGAGCAGCAGATTTCTTCAGTTCTTCAACCCGGGCAGGAAGCACCGACAGTTTCATCAGAGTGTCTTGAATCAAAGTGGGCGGCAGTTTGTTGTGGGATGCAGTACAGATGATACGTTGTGCACCAGTGTACAGTTGTTCGATCAACATATAGGCGGCTTTCAATTTCTTCCGCACATCTGACCCCAAGTGACCAATGCGTTTCCCTAAAATATCATAAAGGGTTAAACAAACCGGCAGCTCTGTAAGACGATAGAATCAATTCAGAAGTCAAACTGGCTTACCAAAGATAGCAGTGGTCATGGCATGCACGTGCCGCTTTATGCTGGTCAGTTCATCCGACACCGGTTTTAGTGCAGCCTCGGCATCCTCTGCTCGTTTGATTAAAGTGGACTTTTTAGTGGCCCAATCCGCCCGCTTCTTCTTGAAGCTCTCCTTAAGTTGTTCCATGGTGCTTAAAGCGCTGGCTAATTCCTCTTTTGCTTTGGAGGTTTCAGCTTGCTGGGATTTCAGATTTTCTTGGAGATCGGCGACTTGGCTTTCTTTCGTCATCAGCTCAGCATGCATGCAGACAGTTATATGCTTCAGCAAAATGGTACAAGGATTGAAGTACCAACCACATAACAAGTTATGCCCTTGGCACTTGGGGGCTAATGCATATTTGATCTTCATCTTTCAATTTCTTACAAAGTCCCAAGATCAATACAAGTATTCAACTTGGCACTTGGGGGCTAATGGCTATTTGCTCGTATATATTCTGATGCAGCAATCTCAATCACTTAAAGTCCCGGTTTAACTACGCTAAGTTGAACCGGCCCTTGGGGGCTACATCAGTGAATTTCAAAGCATTAAGATTTATATTAGTAAGTCCCGGTTTGAAAGAAGATTACAAACTGGCCCTTGGGGGCTAGGAGAGTCAGCAAGAATTGAAGCATACAAGCAGGAAAGAGCATATGGAAGTTACCTCGTGTTTATCTTTCATCATGTTAACCAGATCGGCTTCAAAGTCATGACTGGTATACAGCCGGTTCAAGCAGCCAGAATGGATATCTTGGGCGTTCAGAGCAGCGTAAGTCACCAGATCAGCATTCCACTTGCCTTTGCCAAAGGCAGCAAATTCTTCCTTGGTAGTATGTTTGGACAAAGCGACAGGATTGCTTGGCTCTGTATGGCCAATGCCAGTAATGACAACTTCATCATCCTAGGCATCGCCAGTTTGCACTGGGGCTGTTGTCTTGTCAGTAGGTTTGGTTGGACCGGTGGATTTCTCAATCCGGATGAAACTTGTGGGCTGATTGACAGGACTGGATGTATTAATAGGTCTTTCTTCAGCAATAAGATCGTCGTCTTGCTGCGGCGGGTCATTGGGTATATCCTCAGGAATAGCCGCTTCAAGATCTGGTGTTTTGCCCGGTTCGAGGGCGGCATCCTCTTCGGCCGCTTTGTCCAAGCGAGCCTTCTTGCTTGGCCTAGGCTTGGCCCTGAAAGGAATAACAAAATCAAATATAGCATATGTTCCAAGGTAATGTACTGCAAATATTATGATAAGTATAGCTTACCCAAGCACCGTTTTGAGTGGTGGCAGTTGAGTAGCCGATGATTCGCCAGAAGATGAGTGAGAGGTAACCTGGTAATCGGAGTCAGATGGATTAAGAGGTTGATGAAACCAGCCCGCTTTAGGACAAGCACTAACAAGCAAATTAGAGACCTCTGAGCGGCGTTTCCGAACCGGACTATTCGGTAAACCGGCGGAGGTAACTACCTGGCCGCTGTGCCGGCTGGTGCGACAAGCTTCGTGCTGTTGGGTCTTCATAAGAAATTTGGGATCCAAATAAGCAAGAGGATGAGAAAATTTAACTTTCCGGTTTGCCTGATGGATTTTTAGTGAAGGCAAAGATTCTGAATCGGAAGAGAGAATAATTACCTCTGCAGCATCAGCATGGCTGGCTTCGGCATCGTCCTGACAAATATCATCATCAATAAGTCGCATGAAAAATAAGCCAAGTGTGTCAAGCCCTACCTCAAGGTCCGGATTATCCACATCATCATCAGGGGCCGGATTAGAGGATGCAGTGGTTCTTTTCCTATGGGCAGTCTTTTTCACAGCTTTAGTCTTTTGCCGGGTTGCTCTTTCCAGTTTGTCTGGTTTTTCTGGTTTCTCCTGCAGCAGTTTCTTGCTCCAAAATGGATCATTGCCCTGGTTACATAGACACTGATATTAAACAATGACCAGATATATCAATAATAGATTCAGCAAAAAGAAAAATCAAAGTCTTACAGCTGGCGGTTTGTTGGTGGCACAGAAGGGAAGCAGGCCGTTTTTAGCACAGATGTGTTCCGGTTCATTTAGCATCCTATTCACTGCCTCTGTGATTTCTTCATCGGTGAGCTGGATGTTGGAATGTCGCAGTGGGTCATCAACACTGCCAGTATACTCGCACATCAAACCGGAGCGCTGACTCAGAGGCAGTATGCTCCATGATATCCAACAGCGAGCAAGATCAACCCCTGTTAAACCGTTGGCCATAAAGGCTCTGAGCTTCGACAGTTGAGGAGCATATTTGCTTCTCCCTTGGGTAGTCAACCTTTGCGGAAAGGGGTGAGTATTACTGAGCCGCTCTGGACGAAAGCCAGGCAAGGGATTCTCACCAGCAGGGGAGGTGTCTTTGCAATAGAACCATGTCTGATTCCACTCTTTGGGGTGATTGTGCAGTTTGGCGTGAGGATATGTGACCTCTTTCCTTTTCTGAATCGCCACGCCACCCAACTCTGTATTGGAGCCGTCAGTAAACTTAGTACGGCGGTTTAGATGGAAAAGGTCTCTGAACAATTCCACTGTGGGCTCCTCTTGAAAGAACGCCTCATAGAGCACTTGGAAGTGACACATATTTGTAACAGAGTTGGGGCCAGTGTCTTGTGGATGGAGTTGGAAATCGGCTAAAACATCCCGGTAAAATTTAGAACCGGGCGGCTTAAAGCCCCGGGCTAAGTGATCTACGAAAACAATGACCTCTCCTTCTTGAGGTGTGGGAGGGCATTCTTTGCTAGGAGCCCTCCAATGGATGGTATCTTTGCTGCCTAAAGCGCCAATCAGGACTAAATCGTCCAGTTGAGCCTCTGTGATGCGAGAAGGAACCCAGTTGCACTCATATACTTGCTTGGCCATGATGAAATCTACAAGATAGGTAATGGATAGCTTCGTTATGACAGGTGACGTCACTCCGGTTTACAACGACCAGAGAAGATGACATCACGGCGGTTCAACAAACTACAAGAAGATATTGAAGATGAAGATTTTTGCTAAAGGATTGACATGAACATGTTCAAATCAATCTGGGGCCTAATGTTGGGGATATTACTACTAGCCGTAAACCGGCTACCTGGGCCGGGTTAACTTCGTCAGTCGTTAAGTATATTAAAGCCCAAGAAGGCAGATGAGGGCTCAAAGCCCATGGTCGGTTCAAGGCATGTAGCCGTAAACCGACGTTAGTAGTTAAACTTGTATTGTAAGTTAGGAATAAGTAGAGGCCAAACCGGACACATCTATGAGCCGATATTGGGACTTTGTGAACCGACGGGCGTCACCCGTGTATATAAGGGGACGACCCGGCGGCGGTTCAAGGACGACAGACAACAACTCGAGACATAGGCGAAGCTTGTTTGCTCCCTAGTCATCGAAACCCCATCAATTCCATCACAACTAGACGTAGGCTTTTACCTTCATTGAAGGGGCCGAACTAGTATAAACTCTCTTGCGTCCCTGTGTCCGCTTTAACCCCTTCAAGCTAACCCGTCGCGATGGCTCCATGACTAAGTCCTTCCTCTAGGACATCTGCCGTGACAAAACCATGACAGTTACCGTTTTGCGAAAAGCCAATTTTTCCCTACCGCAAAGGAATAAATTTTATTTAACTATCATGGTAGTTGTTAAACATTGAGAATGGTTGACAGCACCCTCAATCCCAATTAAGCATCATCATTAAACAAAACCCAACAAAATTAATTTTTAGAGTAACATGTTGAGATTCACATGATAATCCAAGTACTGGATACTCAAGCTGTCCATAACCATAGACACGGCTAACCATGATTAGTTTATACACTCTGTAGAGGTTTGCGCACTTTTCCCCACAATACTTGATCGCCTCCATTTGGTTTCTCGCACTACATGGTGTTTGAGAAACGGATGACCGAGACATAGTCTTTCAGAAGCGCTAGCACCTTACGATGGATAGACCGTCACACCTACTTTCCCCTACATCTGCTAGTCTACCCTGTAAGAGTTCGCATGACTTAATCAACTATGCTAGAGCCCATAATAGCTTGTGGCTGCACACGGAAGTTTCTAGTATGAAAAATCTCATGATCCCTTTGGGCCTGGGTGGCGGTCCGTAAAGAAAAATAGGCAATCCTGGAATACCCAGGTACCTCAATCCACCCAGATGTGTGTTTAAGTTGCCACCTTAGATAAACCATTAATTAACAAACTCACATCTGTCATGGATATCACTCACCCAATCCACGTCTACTAGCATAGCATGGCATAATAGGCAACGTAGAAGTAACTCCCAAAGGTTTGAAAATAAACAGGTAATAGGTACTACCTCAACTACTTCCCATCCCACAATTTAATTAGATCCTAATCATGCAATGTTTGAGGATTGATCTAATGCAATAAAACTGGGTGGTAGGAGGTATGATCAAAGTGTTACTTGCCTTGCTGATGATCCGCGAAACCTAGAGATTCGAAGTAACAGGCGGCGCACTCCGGGTATTCTATCGCAGACAAACAAACAAGCATACAATAAGTATTCATCTAATGCACGGGTAAAACTCAAATAAGAGATCTAACCAGAAGGTTCAACTTAAGAACTCCAGTTTGCAAAAAAAAATCAAATCAAACGAAGCAACGAAAGTCAAACGGCAAAAGAAACAAGCTTCGTTTACTATTCTGAATCTAGGGCAATTTTTACAGTGGCAAAAACTTGCTTAAGTTGGTTAAACGGATAGAGGGTTTCGAGACGAAACTCCAGGCGCTTGAATCGCCTGATTCCGATAAACGAGCGAAAAGTTATACTAAAACGAAAATCGGATCAGGAATCGCGATCAGAAAAATCGTGGATTTAATCCGAGAAAAAGAAAAACGACGAACGTTCGCTAGAACGAACGAACGGACGAACGCTCGCTAAATAAATAAACCGGAAAAACCGATCTATTTAAAAAAACGAAACTAAAAAATAAAAAATAAAAACGCGACTTCTTTTTTCTTTTTTTTCTTTTAAAAAAACGGGCGGCGAAAACGAGGTTGACCTCGGGCGGCGGGTCCGGCGGCAGCGGCGGGCGGCGGCGGCGACTGATTAGGGTTTCGGGCGTGGTGGGCTGGCGGCTCGAGTCAGGCGGCTTGTAAAGGCTGTCCCCAGGCGGAGTCCCGCTCGAGTACGGCCCAAAGTCGGTTCGCGTTTTTTTATTATTCCACGCAGAAAAACAAATAAAAGAAATACTAAACAAACTCCAAAAATCCCGAAATTAATTTTCCCAGGCTTCTAAAATCAAGCCGCACAAGGTGAACATTTATTTGGGGCCTAAGTGCAATATTGAAAAACACACATTTTTCCTAAATTCAAATAAAATACCGAAAAACTCCGAAATAAAATCTTATTTGATTTTATTATTAAATCCTCAATATTTCTTTATTTTGGGAAAGTCATTTTATTCCCTCTCTCATATTTTTGTAATAGAAATAATTGATGATAAAATAATTAAAATCAAATGATCCTATTCGCAAAATTTGAGAAAACTCAAATATGAAAATAACGAAATCCCCAACTCTCTCCGTGGGTCCTTGAGTTGTGTGGAATTTCTAGGATCAAAACCAAAAGCAAATAAATTATGATATGCAATGATTGTCTAATGTGTAACATTCCAAATTGAAAATTTGGGATGTTACAGCAATGTAGTGAAAGTACGAAGACTATCAGCAGCTAGGTAGTATGGATCATAATGGAAGACAGTATGAAGCCAAACAGGTAATAGTCTTCACATAGTGAAGTCAATGAGATCAGACATGTAAGTAATGACTTCATGAAGACAAACTAAAAAGTAAAGGGAAGTGGGGGATAGAACCAGTTGCTTGGTGAAGACAAGGATTTGGTAGACCAATTCTAGATGTTGTGAAAATTGTACGTCTGGCTAGGGAGGCTAAGATTGAACTCAGAAGACCGCATCTTCACCTTATTCCCCTTGAGCTAAGGACACCCAGTCCTCTCCCAATCACTCTGGTAAGTCTTCAAGGTAGACTTCCAAACCTCCACAGACTTCGTTCACCGATGATCCACAATGACTCTTGGATGCTCAGAACGCGACGCCTAACCGGCTGGAGGATTCATAGTCCTCAAGTGTAACAAATCTTCAGGTCACGTAGATAGAAAGGCTTCAGTCATGCCTAACACTCTTTGGCTCTGGGTGTTTTGGGTTTGTCCTCACAAGGATCTCTCTCTCTCAAGGACTTTGGAGGTGGGTTGCTCTCAAACGACAAAAGTCGTGCACTAACTCTAAGCAGCCACCAATTTATGGTGTAGGGGTACTATTTATAGCCACGAGGCAACCCGACATGATATGTCTGAAATGACCCTGGGTCACTAAGGAACCGACACGTGTCCAACGGTCGGATTTCAAACACACGCGGCAGCTTGACTTGGGCTACAAGTAAAGCTGACTCATCCAGCTCTGGATAAGATTTACTCTCATTGTCTTTGCTCAAAGACATAGGATTTTGGTTGAGCATCACATCATTCGCTCTGACTTTGTTCACTTGGACCCCACTTAATAGTACAGTGGTTCAAATGACTCAATAATGAAGGAAAGGAAACTACGAAACAACTATGTCTTCGTACTCCATAGTCTCCAAGTGAATGTCTTCACATGTCATAATCTTCATCGTGAATGTCTTCACGAACCACCATTGTCTCCAATGTCTTCACACATTTTTAGGGGTCATCTCTGGTAGGTAAACCGAACCAATAAGAACTACTACCTTGTTATCCTACACTTCTCACAAACACATTAGTCCCTCAACCAAGTTTGTCGTCAATAATCCAAAACCAACTAGGGGTGGCAATAGATGCACTTACAGACAACACCATAAATAAAATATACAATCATACCAACCAAGATCATGATTAACCTACCGGACAAAACGGATCTACTCAAACATCATAGGGTAGCCAAATATCATTGGGAAACAATATATGGAGTTGAGCATCATGTTTAAGTAGAGATTATAGTGGGGATAAAGGGTGTTACACCGCTTCATAGAGGGGGAGAGAGTTGGTGTTGATGTTAGCAAGATTGTTGATGTAGATAGCCGTCACGATCCTAGCCCTGGCGGCACTCCGGCGCCACTGGGAGAGAGGGGGAGACAGCCCCCCTCCTTCTTATTCTTCCTTGGCCTCCCCCCTAGATGGGAGGAGAGTTCCCCCTCTAGTCCATGGCCTCCATGACGGCGGAGGGGCGGGAGCCCCTCCGAGATTGGATCTCCCTCTCTGTTCTCTTCTATTTCGCACTCCCCAGATCTGGCCCTTCACGGATTCTTAAATTCCCGAAGATCCGTAACTTCGATTGTGCTGAAATTTTTACATGGTTTTTTTTCCATAAATTATCATTCTTGCGCCAGAAGAAGGGCCCCAACCGACCTTCGAGGAGGGCACAAGATACCTGGGCGCGCCCTGGTGGGTTGTGGGCACTGTGGGCCCCCGTTTGCGTTGATTCCACCTCCCAAAAATCACATATATTCAAAAATAATTCTCCATAAATTTTTATCACGTTTGGACTTCATTTGATATGGATTTTCTGCGAAACAAAAAACATGCAACAAACAGGAACTGGCACTGGGCACTGGATCAATAGGTTAGTCGAATAAATCATATAAATTGTTGCCAAAAATATGTAAAAGTTGTATAATATTGGCATGAAACAATCAAAAATTATAGATACGACGGAGAGGTATCATCATCCCCAAGCTTAATTCCTGCTCGTCCTTGAGCAGGTAAATGATAAAAAATATATATTTTTATGTGGAATGCTACCTAGCATAAACTTGATCATATATCTAATCATGGCATGAATATTAAGACATAAGTGATTCAAAGCAATAGTCTATAATTTGACATAAAGAAATCAATACTCACGTATCCCAATAAACAATCATGTCTTTCATAATATCAATGCTAAAGGAAGCTATCCCTATAAAATCGTATAGTCTTATCAGGCTTTGTCTTCTTAACACAAATTATTTATCATGCACAGCCCCGATGACAAGCCGAGCAATTGGTTCATACTTTTTAACGTGCTTCAGCTTTTTAAACCCTCACGCAATACATGAGCACAAGCCATGGATATAGCACTAGGGGTGGAATAGAGTATGATGATAGGGGTAAATATAAAGAAGACAAAAAGTAGAAAGTCTCACACCGACGCAGCTAACCAACTGGCTATGGGGATGCCCATCAATTGATATCAATGCGAGGAGTAGGGATTGCCATGCAACGAATGCACTAAGAGCTATAAGTGTATGAAAGCTCAATATGAAAACTAAGTGGGTGTGCATCTAATCCTATAATGAAAAATTCCCACTGGTATATGAAAGTGACAGCATAGGAGACTCTCCATATGAAAAACATGGTGCTACTTTCAAGCACAAGTGTGGAACTAGCATGCCCCTTCTCTCTTTAATTCTTTTTTCTTGTGTTTTTCTTTCTTTTCTTTTTTTCTTTTTATTATTTTCTCTCTCTCATTGTCCAGAGTCTCATCCCAACTTGTGGGGGAATCATAGTCTCCATCATCCTTTCCTCACTGGGGCAATGCTCTAAAAATGAATAATGATGATCATCACACTTCTATTTACTTACAACTCAATAGAAATAAAAATTGCAAGTCGATACCTACAACAAAGAATGACTCTATATGAATGCCTCTGGCAGTGTACCAAGATGTGCAATGATCTAGCATAACAACGATATCAAAAAATGAACAAGCCATGGAAATATCATGCTAGCTATCTGATACGTCTCCGTCATATCTATAATTTTTTATTGTTTCATGCCAATATTATACAAATTTTACATACTTTTGGCAGGTTTTATATGATTTATTTGGACTAACTTACTTATCCAGTGCCCACTGCCAGTTCCTGATTGTTGCATGTTTTTGTTTCGCAGAAAATCCGTATCAAACAAAGTCCAAACGCGATAAAACTTTACGTAGAATTATTTTGGAATATATGTGATTTTTAGGAGGTGGAATCAACGCAAATGGGGTCCCACAGTGCCCACAACCCACTAGGGCGCGCCAGGCACCCCCTGGAGCGCCCAGGTGTCTTGTGCCCTCCTCGAAGGTCGGTTGGGGTCCTTCTAGCGCAAGAAAGATATTTTTTGGAAAAAATCGTGTAAAAATTTCAGCGCAATCGGAGTTACGGATCTCCGGCAATTTAAGAAACCGTGAAGGGCTAGATCTGGGGAACACGAAACAGAAGAGAACAGAGAGGGAGATCCAATCTCGGAGGGGCTCCCTCCCCTCCGCCATGGAGACCGAGAACCAGAGGGGGAACTCTCCTCCCATCTAGGGGGGAGGCCAAGTAACACTACAAAAAAACACATCCATGACATTTTGGGCCGAACGAATTTTTTTCCTATCATACTTATGACACTTCTATGACGATAACTGTGACAAAACCCGGTATCATCATAGATGTGGTGGGCTCCTACTTCTATGACAAAAAATCATGATAGAAAATGGGCTTTTCGTCCTGGGCGGGCCGGAGACGCGGCTGCATGACATTCTTTGGGCCATCCATGACGGAAAAAACCGTGGTAGAAGCGAGGGCGCGGAAAATATTGGGGAGTTTCCTGTATGGTGGGTGGTCGGGGGCCGAGCGTTGCGCGTTTCTCTCGTACGTACGCGCGTGTGTGCGAGGCGTTGCGCTGTAACTGAACCCGAGCGAGGCATTGGGCTCTAACTGAACCCGAGCGATTGCACTGCAGGCTACGCATTACTGAACCCGAGCGATCGATCGATGGCTGTTAACTGAACCCGATCGAGTGATTCCTTCGTTACTGCTGCTAACTGAAGCCGATCGATGCTGCGTCTAGATGAACAGTGAGCGTTGTTGGGGGGTTTGGATGAACAGTTCCCGGTGAGGGTTGGATGAACAGGAACCTGTGGTAGTAGAGGTCGTTGCCGCTGGATGAACAGTACCCTGATCGATCGAGCCAGTGGATGAACAGGACCCCGTGGAGGGCTGGATGAGCAGGACCCCATGGAGGGCTGGATGAACATGACCCCATGGAGGGCTAGTTGAACAATAGCCGGTGGAGGGCTGGTTGAATAGTAGCCGATGGAGGGCTGGATGAACAGTAGCCCGTGGAGGGGTGGTTGAACAGGACCCCGTGGAGAGGGGTGGTTGAACAGTAGCCGGTGGAGGCTGGATGAACAGGAGCCCGTGGATGAACATTCACGGGTGGAGGCTGGAGGAGGTCGGTGGTGGATGTACAGTAGCCTGTGGAGGCTGGAGGAGGTCGACGGTGGAGATGAACAGTATTCCGTGGAGTCCCGTTTTACGGTACGCCACACCCCTCCCGATGAACAGGACCCCCGTTTCGACCGTAGCGCTCCAACACAAGTCCGTTTCCTCCGTTTTGCGGTACGCCACACCCCTCCCGGTCAACAGGACCCCGTTTCAACTGTAGGAGGTCCAACAGAAGTCTGTTTACTCCGTTTTGTGGTACGCCAGACCCCTCCCGATGAGCAGGATCCCATTTCCACCATGGCTGGTCGAAGACAAGGCCGTTTCCTCCGTTCTGCGGTACGCCAGGCCTCGTTTCCATCGCCTGTTTCGTCCAAGCCGGTTGGCTCTCGATGAACAGCACGCGTTCCGTTGCCTCCCGATGAACAAGACGCATTCCGTTGCCTCCCCATGAACACGACGACGGCGCAGCTTCTCCGTTCCGACCCAGCCATGTACACGAGCCTTGGCCATACGTATGCGCGAGTAGGCGTTCGAGACCCCGCCTGTATGTACGTATGTGGACATATTTTCTTTCCTTCACCCTGGCCGTTGTACGTACGTGTACATGCTACGTGCGCGCCTCTACTACGACACGTGCGCGCCTCTACATCGACCAGTATGTACGTACACGTTTGCGACCAGAATGACAAAGCTACGTACGCTTCGACCAGGTGGGTCCTGACTGTCAGGCACTTCCTTGTGTGTGAAGATGTAGCTGGTGGGTCCCAGTAGTCAGGGGGACGAATCATTTTTTTGCCCGTAATATGGACGGACTTCCTTGCGTGCGAAGATGTAGGTGGTGGGTCCCAGCAGTCAGGGGGGAAACGTTTTTTTCGCAAAATACGGTGGCCCGTTCGGTGGGTCCCTACTGTCAGGTGGAGGAATAATTATTTTTCGCGTAATAAGGAGGCACTTCCTTGCTGCGGCCGTGGACCCAGCTATCAGCCTCTCCACGTACAGTATTCTTCCGATGGAAGTCGGTCGTTGACCACGTTGACCACGCAACGCCGAGAGCACCAAGGCGGTGGACGACGGCGAGGCCTAGGAAGGGGATGACACGAAGCCGAGGAAGACGCGGCAGTGGATGCCAATGCGGAGAGGGGTACGAGAGTTGACTGGTTTGGCTGCAGTGTGAGGATGTCGTCGTCGCAGGGCCTGGCCAGCGGTGGGAGTGGTAGGGGGAGGTGAGGCCTCCGCGGCAGCACAGCCGGCCAAGGGAGGTAGGAGCAGGCGGCACGACTGACGCTGCTTTGGACGGCTGGAGCAAGAAGACCAGTGATTGAAGAATCACAACGGACGTTGGATGGACATCGTACGGTCACTGCAGCTAGAACCGTTTATATTGACTAAGTTGACAAAGCCCTTGGTACGCTCAACTTAGTAGGCCCACAGGTCAGCTTCCGAAACGGTGCGCCCCAGATGTCAGGGGGAGGAATCATTTTTTGGGCGGGTGAAGCTAGAATATCCGAGATTGAAGAAGAAGCACGACATCCGTTGGATGGACATCCAATAGCCACTTCTGCTAGAACCGTGTGTTGACTATAAGTTGACAAAGCCTTGCATAAGCGTCAACTATTTTTTTTGAGGGGACACATCAACTTAGTGGGCCCACAAGTGTGTGGCAGAGAACTTATAGCCCATTTGAGATTTGTAAGAATGTATGACCCATTTTTGAATTCTAATGGAATTTACTACAGCCCATTTACAGTTTGTTAAAAGTACATCCCATTTTCTAGCTAGGACAATGATTAATAATTTCAACAAACCGTTCAAAACAGAATTCAATAAAATTTTCCACATTTTGATGGGATCTCAAATATTTTTATCCCAAAATTTCTAGTCAGATTAAATACAATTTCAATATAAATTTGTATTACGTAAAAATCCAATAAAACATTGCGCGCGGAACAATTAATGAAATTAAAATTTTCAAAATCCAGAAATAATATTTTATAAAGTAATTACGTGTCTGGTGCATTTTTTATAGTTACTGCCCAGTTTTTATAATTACATCCCATTTATTATGTCTTAAAGCCCATTTTCTTGTTAAGCCTAATGCACCCCTCTTAGGAAAGATTTGCAGCCCAGCGGGGCGGAGAATAACAAGTTTACCTTGCCTGAGTATTCCTCAAAAAAAAGTATAGCTGGGCTTGCCATTTTCAGCTTGAAAATAATTAATATCTGGGCTGGATATCTGGCCTGGGCTAGACGGATCACGGCCCGCCCAGTTAATACCCTGCTCTCCTCTGAACAACAACGAAAGAGTAATGCTAGACCTAGGTAAGGTTACATAAATATTTTACGTAAAAGGGAACATGGTGAGGTGGGATTGGCTGGATAGGTGCAGCAAGGGCCCACCCCGTTAAAATCAGGGGGCCCGATAGTTTTAGTTAGGAAGCTTTCGTAAGTATTTGTAGTGCGTTACGTAGATGTAGGATTATCGACAACGAAAACATCGCTCAAGAAAAATTCTGCAGTGCTCACACCTCAAAAAGACAAATACTGCTCGAGCTGCTTGGTCCCAACTGTCGGCCGCTCCTTGTGCAATTCTATCATTTATTGACTACATAGGTTGACAATGGTGTCGGACCATGATGTCAGGAAACCAGGAGGAAGCAAAAAATATTATAGTTGTATATAATAAGGAGGCACTTGTGTACGTGCGTCTATGGCCCTGGTGCGTCCCCACTGTCATCCTCTCCAAGTAAAGTCATCTCCTCATTCCTCATGCCATTGACCATGTTGACAACGCGAGACAACGGCGCCACGGCGAGCACAACAACTCGAAGGACGACAGAGAGGGCCTCGCGTGCCCTACAGATGGTCTAATAGAGCGCCCGTTGCTCATTCGGGAAGCCGGGATCATAGGGCCACATGTCTGCGACGGCATTGTCGTTCGCTTATTCACCGGTGCTCGTTGAGAAGACGGAGGTTGCAGCAAAAGTCCTCCTACGCTGGTAGCTCTTCCGCCATTAGGGTGTCGAAGTGGGCCGCACCTGCTCTATGGTGAACACGGCATGAACCGGCTTGGACAGTGGCACCGGCTCTTGGTCGGAAGCTACGTCCATCGTCTGATCGCCGTCGCTTAGCTCGGTGAGCTCACTGGCGAGCCAGCATGTCCGGCTGCTGGACCGACCCGCTGCCAACCAAGAGTCTGACGACCCTGGCCTACCCAGACCGCCTCCCACGCGCGCACACGCTTTCCGCCCGAAACGGTCAGCGCCGCCCGCCCCGCTTCCCGGTGCAGGCGATTGCTCCGCCTTCAAACGACACAAGTGTCATCCATCCGTCCGTCTGCTGCCCACATTAATGATACGTGGTTATTGAGGCGGCTACTCCGGCGCCACACGTCTGTCCCTCCGCTGCCCACCATTGCTATATAAACTATTGCGCCGGCCTTAGCCGCAGTCATCCGCCTTCGTTCCCTTTATCATGTCCACACCACTACTGCCCACCGTGGCTTCCTCGCGCTCCAGCGCTCTTCGGGACGGGTAGACAACGGACCACAAGGAGATGGCAGCCATTGCTACCGACTGCCTGGCCGGCAGGCAGCCGGAGGACGATGACGTCCCAATGGAGAACATGGTAGTCGACGATCCGGCACCAACCCCCTCCTTCACGCCATCCTCGCCGGTGCATTGCACCATGACCATCGGTGAGGCCCATGCCCAATACATGAACACGGTGACGCAGAAGTGTGAGGAGAAGTTCCGGGAGGCACAGGCCGACGCCACCTACAACCATCATCTCCTCCAGGAGCACCTGCAGGCGGAGGAGCAGATCGCCGCGGAGCGGCCGGAGCAGGAGGCGCTGCTTGACTCGTACCGCTCCGCCCGTGAGGGCCACCTCAAGCGCTGGCAGTACCGCATGCGGGTGGCTGAGGCTGCGGCCACCTATAAAGAGGGCGATGAAGCGGGCGAGGCACTGTTTGGCAAGACCGAGGACGAGGTAGAGGACAATGCCAGTTCTGACAAGACCCCGCTCCGCTGGCATAAACAAGGCCCTGCTCTGCCGAGGCCCCGCGGCGCCAACAATGAGGCAGAGGACACCGCCGGCTCCGCCGAGGCCCCGCCCCGCCAACAACGAGGCAGAGTACATCGCCGGCTCAGCCGAGGCGCCACCCTGCCGGCAACGAGGGGGTTTCCCCCGCTCTGCCGAGGCGCCGCCCCGCCGGCAACGAGATAGAGGACATCGCCGGCTCCGTCGAGGCCCCACCCCGCTGCCAACAAGGCCGCGCCATGCAGAAAACAATGAAGAGTAGAACACAGTAGGTCGCCGTCGCTCGGGTCCAAGTAAAGCCACTGCTGCTACCCTCTGGTTGAAGCCAAGCTAGGCGGGTGGACCATTGACGGCCGATTAGCTTCTTGGCGGCAACATGGAGTCGGAGAGCTATGTTGGAGAAGGACGCTGCTTCAGTTACGTAACTGCATGTGTAGTTGGGTCACTGGCATGTGGGCCCAAGAGGCAGCTGGCCCACATGTAAGTGACGCCACTGCACCTGTTGTTATGTCACTGAAGCTCAGTCCGCTGGAGAAGAAGCTTATGTTCGGCTCAGCCAAACACGGGTGCTATGGTTAATTAATTATACCTCTAGCGAACCCCTTTTTAGTTGAAGAATGTATGAAATGTAATGAAATCCGGCATGTCTATATGAAATCCGGCAGTGTATGAATGAATTTAGTTTGGTTTGTTTGAATTCTTATATAACTGGCATTGGATGAACATGTAAAACAATACGTACTAGCATTATTCCCAGGGTGATCACCTCGTTTGCAGCAGTTTCACATGTACTCCCTCCGGTCCTTTTTACTCTGCATATAAGTTTTGTCTGAAGTCAAAGTATCTCTACTTTGACCAATCTTATATAAAAAAGTATCAACATTCACAATGTAAAATCAACTAACTTGAAAGAAATCTAATATGCGAAGTAAAAATGAACAGAGGGAGTACAAAATTTAGCGTTCTTGTACATTGCAATCAACACACAGGCCTGGCAATTCATAGAGAACATTGAAAACAATCGATGAATATGCATCTCAGCGTTTCACATGTCAGAGCCAATATTTACTTCACAACTAAAGAATAAAGAAAAATCGATCGATGCTGCTAACAGCAAAGGGCGTCCCATTCAAAAATATCAAACGTCTTCTTGCTAACATCAATAAGCAAAGTTTGACAAGGTTGTCCCAATCCAAAATGTCAAATGTGTGTTATTTTGCAAACATCAATGAGCAAACTTTGACAAGGTTTTCCCATTCCAAAATATCAAATGCCTACGATTGTGGAATGGGCAGGGTTTGCCATCAGTTCGGACATTGACATGGCACCTCGTGCTAAATAAACCAGTTGTTCTTTTTGTGCAGTTCCACCAAAATCAACCAAATTGGTGCATATCTGGTATGATTTCGCCTTTATATGTTGCAATGCCTTGAACATATCGACACCTCCTTTCTTGTGGTGGAAATGAATGATTCGAGAATATTCGATGTATTCATGAACATTTTGTGCAGTTCCCATTGATATCAAGCTGAGCACCCATGTTTGCATAAATACAAAAAAGTGATTAGTATAAAGCAAATTGTACTATGAATTGACAGTTTAAACAGTCAAGCTACATGATCCATGTAGATCACACATTTAAAAAATGGAACTCACTGGAAGGAATCGTAAAACAACATTGTTCTGGCCATCACAGCAACAAAGATGGAGATCCGTGAGTCCTTCTGAGCTGAAGTTAGTTTGTTCTTGTTGGCAATAATGTAACCATCCTTCAACTGCTCCCTTCTTAAGAAGAGAGGCTTGGCTTCTTTATCCTGGCATAATCGGAACTACACACTTCAAGTACTCCATATTCTTCTTCAGAGGAGGATGATCCTGTTGTGCAAAGACAAGAGAACAACGAAATGCTAGCATCCCTGTTTGCTCGAAAAAAGGAAAGGAAATATTTAAAACAACACAGATGAAGCACTTCTCAAGGACAATACCACTTTCTCATGACAGTATCTAAACAGTAGCACAACACCAATAGAGATGACAAAGCTCAATCATATGGATGAAATCCGTGGGCGAGTACCAGCCTTTGTCAGGAGGCTTATTGTGTAGAGCATACAGATCAAGCACTTCTCCGGAACCATCTGTTATTATATACTGTGGTTGCCATGCTTACTATATACTCCTAAATTAGTTTAATGTTTCCAACATCTTCTTGTGCAGTTCCACTAAAACATATGGTATCTTCAAAGAAGATCCCTGTTTGCACAAGTAGAGATAATTACATATTACATTAAGAGTGGCATCAAATCAGTGGCAAAATAATTGCTCGTTCCAGCCATAGCAATAAATTAAGATGCAAAACTATATCATTACTTGTGTCATCACAGTTCTAGTGTTCATTGCAGCACCGGGAGTTGATTTTTGTGCTTGTTCTTCCCCTTCATCACTTGGTTCAATAACATAGAAGCTTCGCCTTCAATGTAAGATTTGGCATGTCAATTAGGGAGCACAAGTATAACACTAAACAACGACATTAATTTTCAGATGAAAGTGGCAAAATACAGGCCAACAGTTGTGAAATATCCTTATCTTACCTCAATGGGATATTACGGTGCACATACAGATAGGAAGTCTTGTCTCCATTTGTGCAGTTCCCTAAAATCAAGCAACATTAGTGTACAAGTAGCACAACATATGAAAGCACACTGCAATCATGTGAAAGAAGGCTAGTACTAACCTCTCATGATGCGGAATTCAAACAACTCACAGGAAGAAGATCTGAACCAAATTTTCCAACACGGATAGGAAGTAAGATCTCCTCTTGTGCAGTTCCACTAAGATCAAGCAATCAAGCAACGTTGTTGGTGTAAAATTTTGCTTGAACTGCACAAAACACTCTTAAAACAAAAGTGTTTTGTGCAGTGCAACAAAAGGTCACAATAGCAACCAGGTGAAGTAGATAACCCTGTTTACACAGAGGTGCAAACGAAACAACTAGTGGTCAATGATGTCTACTACACAACCTTCTTATTGTAGATGTTGTTGGGCCTCCAAGTGCAGAGGTTTGTAGGACAGTAGCAAATTTCCCTCAAGTGGATGACCTAAGGTTTATCAATCCATGGGAGGCGTAGGATGAAGATGGTCTCTCTCAAGCAACCCTGCAACCAAATAACAAAGAGTCTCTTGTGTCCCCAACACACCCAATACAATGGTAAATTGTATAGGTGCACTAGTTCGGCGAAGAGAGGGTGGTACCTGTGGTGTATGGATAGTAGATAAAGGTATTTGTAATCTGAAATTATAAAAACAGCAAGGTAACTAATGATAAAAGTGAGCGTAAACGGTATTGCAATGCGTGGAAATAAGGCCTAGGGTTCATACTTTCGCTACTCCAAGTTCCCTCAACAATAACAACATAATTGGATCATATAACTATCCCTCAACATGCAACAAAGAGTCACTCCAAAGTCACTAATAGCGGAGAACGAACGAAGAGATTATGGTAGGGTACCAAACCACCTCAAAGTTATTCTTTCCAATCAATCTGTTGGGCTATTCCTATAAGTGTCACTGTCGGTGTCAAAACCGGTGGATCTCAGGTAGGGGGTCCCGAACTGTGCATCTAAGGCAGGTGGTAACATGAGGCAGGGGACACGATGTTTTACCCAGGTTCGGGCCCTCTTGACGGAGGTAAAACCCTACGTCCTGCTTGATTGATATTGATGATATGAGTATTACAAGAGTTGATCTACCACGAGATCGTAGAGGATAAACCCTAGAAACTAGCCTATGGTATGATTGTTGTATATGATATATCGACTAGCCTAGTCTCGGCTTATATAATGCACCAGAGGCCTAGGATAACAAGAGTCCTAGCCGAATACGCCGGTGGGCAGGAGTCCTTGTCTTGCTCACCAAGTCTTGTGGAATCTTCCATGTATGCGGCAGCTGTCCGAACTGGCCCATGAGTATACGACCATGGGGGTCCTCGACCCAATCTAATAGATCGGGAGATGACGTGGTGAGTACCCCCTAGTCCAGGACACCGTCAGTAGCCCCCTGAACCGGTCTTCAAGTTAGGGACGCAATTCTTCCGAACTGTTCTTCATCTTCGGTTGTCGGTCTTGAAAACTGTTTCAACAAATCTTCTCATCTTCGATCATGAGGATCGCCGAAATGCATTCAATGAGTTTATACGTCAGGTATCCGAGGAGCCCCTTTAAGTTTCCGGCCTTTATCAATGCCTTGTTATTTTTATGCCACACCTCGGGTTTGAAGTTGTTCCCGGGAGGCAGTGTCCTCTTGCGTCCGAGCTCTAACACCAGACTGCATTCGAGGTATCTTTTGCAGCCGAGCACCAATGCCGGGCTGCTTCCGAGCTCCAACACTGGAATTTATCCGAGCTCCAATGCCGGATTGCATAAGAGTATTGTTACAGCCGAGCTCCAACACCAAACTGCATCCGGGCTCCAACGCCGGAATGTATCCGAGCTTCAATGCCGGACCGTGTCCAAGCTCCAATGCTGGACTGTATCCGAGGTGTCATAGATCACCTTGGTTCAAAAAAGTTGAAGGAGTTTAGCCGAGCTTAATGCCGGAAATGCCCTCTATGGAGCTAGCCACTAGCGCCCGAGCTTTATGCTGGACTGCTTCCGATGTTGTGCACCACCCCGACTATGGGCCAATTTTTTGTCAATATTTTTTATTGATGCAATTTATTCTCTGCCGAGATATATAGACAATAGCCCTCAAGGTGTGTATCGGTCTAAAACCCAAGATGCACTTGAAGGATGACCTAAAACCGCTGATCCCAGTAGCCGCTGAGACTCAGGCTGATTTGCAAAATCGGTCTGAGGACCAACTCCTAGCTCGGTAGAATACTTCGGGACAAAAAATGGTGTGCAGAGTCCTCGAGACTCAGGTTGGGTGCGGCCGACCAACCTGAGGATCATAACCTCCTCGAACACTATATTGCACTTAAATTTTCTGCAATGGATTGCCAATGCAGTAGCCCCCGAGACACTGGTCGGGTGGCAACACCAGATTAGGCGATCGATGTGCCCCTTTAATATTTGTAAATAATAAGCCCGAAGCCCAGTAGCCCCCGAGCCTTAATGCGGGCACGGGTGGCCGAATTAAGGATTGATATCCATAGTAAAATCACAAATTATGTGTAATGACTCTATGTATCCAAGTACTTTACGTCATTAATGCTCGGATCCGCATTGTACAAAACTTTGTTGACCGACCATCGGCTTCCACCTCCTCGGCCAGTAGCCGAGGAGTGTTTGTCCTACTTTATAAAGCCTTTATGAGGGCAAAGATTTACGACGAACAAGGCAATCTGGCCATACGGTTTTATAAACAAAGGTACACAGAGAGATATGTTATATTACTGTTTTGACATAAGAAATGTCTTCCAAAGAAAATAGTCCCGCTATCGGTTCCTTTTTTTGGGTTGTCATGCTAAGCATGATCATGAAACCTCAGCTCTAATGTAAGAGCAAAATATCGAGGATTTAGTTTGGGAGGCTAGTTAACAGCCCTCGGTAGTGTTCAGCGACAGTCGAGGTCAAGCCGTAAACACTTCGGCCATTATTATGAATGGCCCGTCATTTAACACCGTCATCGGATTGCTGACCAGTTTAGGCTTATTGTGACAGTCAGTTTTCGGCTTTCTCCACTGAGGTGCTTAACCATGTGAGCTAGAAGCACGATCGCAGTGGTTCTCCCTTTGCACACCTAGCCGAACAAAGCAGAACGTAGGAGGCAAGTGCAGGAGCCGGGCAACCCAACTATTGACTGAAGACACAATTCGAAACCAATGCATATGTAGTGAGATCCGCGAATGTTTTTTCCCAATCTATAAAGGTGTCCGGCATTGCACTGTGAGACTTGTGCTGGAAACACACAAATAGTTTAAAAGTGCCAAAAAGCTTGGAAAACCAAAAAAACGTAAGTAAAAACATGACGTATGAACAAGATCAAGTGTTCGGTGTCAATCCAAAAATTGGAAGAGAAAGAAAAATTGTGCTTCTATCGTGTTTTGACAATGACCAAGAAGAAAACACATTTACAGCTCATATATAAATTTTAAGAGCCCCCAAGTGACTTGGGTAAGAATTTTATGTATAATGATTGTATGTACTGAAGTACTTATATCATATCTATGTTCAACCGAACTTTAAACATGTCTTAACCGACCGTCGACTTCTCCCTCTTCGGTCAAGGACCAAAAAGTGTTATGTACTCCATCTGTCGAGAATATCGACAGTGTTTCCAATAACCAGGCAATCAGGCCATAAGGCTATAACAGACAAAGCGCGCTCAGGGAACTTATGCTATATTACTGCGAAGTGTAAGAAGCATCTTCGAAGAAAAATAGTACCCCCACCGATACCTTTCTTCAGTGCTCATTGTTATTATGAGACTTGTGCAATAAATTTTTTGTACTCATGAGTTCCGTTGTGTGCCGACCATCATTGAAAACTATAAGAGCACTAGCTTTCGGCTTCACCCAGTCTGAGGTCCAGCTCGGATGACCCGATCGTGAAAATCGCAGAGGTGCTCCCTTTACTCCCTAGCCAAATAATCGGGAACATAGGGGTAAACACAGGAGCGAGGCAACCCAGCTTGCAAATCGCTTAAGTCAATATGGTGCATATTGTGGCGTAATACACGAACAAGGAACAAAGTCGTACAAGTATAATCATATGCAAGAGGAAAAGCTTCATGAAGGAAGCCCCCAAATGAACTGGGTATTTGAATTTATGCGTCACAAACAAAGTTTGGACAAGGA
This sequence comes from Triticum aestivum, assembly GCF_018294505.1. Lineage (NCBI taxonomy): Eukaryota > Viridiplantae > Streptophyta > Magnoliopsida > Poales > Poaceae > Triticum > Triticum aestivum. The sequence goes on along the minus strand of NC_057794.1, from coordinate 386,179,862 downwards.
AATTTTTTACAAGCAACTTTTTTCCAAAAAAGTATAATGCTTGGTCGAACCGAACACAAGTTAGAAATTAAAGCTTTGAGCATGAAAGCGACTTAGCTGGTTAATGTGTTCGGTATTGATGACGCGGTCCGAGCTTGATGCGGGACAAGGTTCCATCCCCCAAGCCGGTCTCGAGGTGGCGGAGCGGAGAGCTCGACACGCCGAAGTGGTGACATAGCACGGTCAATGTAGAGCGGCAGAGTGACGCCGAAGTCCTCGGATCATTTTCCTGTGCACAAAAAATAGTGCAAACCGGAGATAATAGTAATAACGATAATTAAAAAAAATCGTTGCATAATAAATAATTTATGCAAAGTGAGTAATAAAAGAAATATGGCCTGGCGTCGAAGTCAATGTCGATGTAGGGCGTCGGCGTGATGCGGTAAAGGCGTGGCAAAGTCTGAATTCACAGGTCGGTCCGAGCTCCGGATGCGGCGTTCGCCGGACTATGTACGGAAACTGACCGAACCACCATCCGACTGTCGTTAATGCGGCCACCATTTGATAGACCTGTGTACATATGATGGACAAACCAGAGTAATAATTCCTTGGGAAAAATGAACCCAAACAAGCAAAAAATACTGGGATTAATAGCACCTTGTTTATTTGTTGTAGCAATCCGAAGGAAGGTTATTCTCAAAATTGGGACTCGATCCGCACACCCATTACCTGATGGGCGATAAAATGACGTCATGGCAATGCTAGCAAAGGTTGGCTCACCGAGGCAAAGCCCTCGGTCCAGCTAACATGTCGGAGCTGGTCGGCTAGTGACGCCGAAGTGTCCGGAGTAGGTTGATGAAGAGATGGCGAAGCCCCCGGTCCAGCCTCGATGTCGAAGCCTCGATGTCAGCCGATGATTCGAAGTAGGTCGGCGTGATGGACACTAGATTGAAGAAGCAATAGTGAGGCCCTGCCGATGCAGGTCGTGACGTGGTCGATGCCGGCTTGATGAAGCGACCATGCGGCGATGCCGGTATGTCCGCTCCATGTAATCCGTGGGGCGGCGATGTTGGTGATGATTTATCCTTCGCGATGCCGGACTCTTGTTCGGCTTTCTGAGATGATGATCCGAAGAAGTTGAGCTCGGCTCAACAAAGTGACGACGTGTCTAGCGCAGGTCGGCAGCCATGGAGCAATATTGCCGGACTAATTTGACACCAGCATGATGTTGAAAATCATGTTCAAAAGATTTTAAATTTAGTGGGACGTGTTCGGGAACAAAACACAATACCCCATACAAAACTTCTTTCAAAAGGGATGTCCGAAATCCCGTTCATAAAAAAGACGAACTCGGGCGGATTCGTTTTCGCGCAGAAAACAGATCTGAAAAGTGATGCACTAATCGGAAGGTTCCCGGAGTTTGGACGGTCGGATCGAGCTGAAATTTTGAGAGATGGTAGATATAGGAATTCCGCAGCCGATCAACGGTTGGATCTTCCAAAGGACGTCCGAGATAGAAGCTGGACACCACGCCCTAAACTCATCCATATTCCTGTCCAGATTTGACAAGGCTCCGATATATCGTGGATTGCCATAGATTCCTCCATCGGAACTTGACGAAATTTTCCAGGGTTGTTGTAGACTCAATTCCGCACAATTCCACCAAAGTGATCGTTAAAAAGACACTTGAGGAGGTGGTGGCGGCGGACACAAGTTTGTTGTCCAGAAAAACAGCATGGTCGCCCGAGGGCAATGTTGACGTTGAGCCCCCGGGCTCCCTGGATGATTTCTCCATGATCTTGATAGAGATCGGAGTTGATGTTTATAAAGGCCGTCATCTGAACATGACGATCAGAGGTAGGGCGCAGTCCTTGGTCAAACCAAGGTGACCAGTCGAGCTAGTGACGAAGATGCCGAAGTCGCAGTTGATTTGCACGCGAGCCATCAACCTTTTGCCGAACACACAGCAAAACTCTCAATGAAAGCATCAATGTCGGTGTCAAAACCGGTGGATCTCGGGTAGGGGGTCCCGAACTGTGCGTCTAAGGTGGGTGGTAACAGGAGGCAGGGGACACGATGTTTTACCCAGGTTCGGACCCTCTTGATGGAGGTAAAACCCTACGTCCTACTTGATCGATATTGATGATATGAGTACTATAAGAGTTGATCTACCACGAGATCGTAGAGGCTAAACCCTAGAAGCTAGCCTATGGTATGATTGTTGTATATGATATATCGACTAGCCTGGCCTCGGCTTATATAATGCACCAGAGGCCTAGGATAACAAGGGTCCTAGCCGAATACGCCGGTGGGGAGGAGTCCTTGTCTTGATCACCAAGTCTTGTGGAATCTTTCATGTATGTGGCAGCTGTCCGAACTGGCCCATTAGTATACGGCCATGGGGGTCCTCGGCCCAATCTAATAGATCGGGAGACGACGTGGTGAGTACCCCCTAGTCCAGGACACCGTCAGTCACAAACAGCCCTAGAGTTCGTACTAGAATAACACCTTAAGACACAAATCAACCAAACCCCTAATGTCACCTAGATACTCCAATGTCACCTCAAGTATCCGTGGGCATGATTATACGATATACGTCACACAATCTCAGATTCATCTATTCAACCAACACATAGAACCTCAAAGAGTGCCCCAAAGTTTCTATCGGAGAATCATGACAAAAACGTGTGCCAACCCCTATGCATAGGTTCATGGGCGGAATCCGCAAGTTGATCACCAAAACATACATCAAGTGAATCACGTGGTATCTCATTGTCACCACAGATATGCACGGCAAGACATACATCAAGTGTTCTCAAATCTTTAAAGACTCAATCCGATAAGATAACTTCAAAGGGGAAACTCAATTCATTACAAGAGAGTAGAGGGGGGAGAAAACATCATAGGATCCAACTATAATAGCAAAGCTCGCGATACATCAAGATCGTATCACCTCAAGAACACGAGAGAGAGAGAGAGAGATCAAACACATAGCTACTGGTACATACCCTCAGCCCCGAGGGAGAACTACTCCCTCCTCGTCATGGAGAGCACCGGGATGATAAAGATGGACAACGGAGAAGGATTGCCCCCTCCGGCAGGGTGCCGGAATGGGTCTAGATTGGTTTTCGGTGGCTACGGAGGCTTCTGGCGGTGGAACTCCCGATCTATTGTGTTCACGGATGTTTTTAGGGTATATGGAGATATATAGGCGGAAGAAGTACGTCAGGGGGGCCCGAGGGGCCCACGAGGGTGGAGGGCGCGCCCAGGGGGGTGGGCGCGCCCCCTGCCTCGTGGCCTCCTCGTAGGTCCCCTGACGTGCACTCCAAGTCTTCTGGACTTCTTTCCTTCCAAAAATGAGTTCTGTGAAGTTTCAGGTCAATTGGACTCCGTTTGATTTTCCTTTTCTTCGAAACCCTAAAACAAGGTAAAAACAGAAACTGGCATTGGGCTCTGGGTTAATAGGTTAGTCCCAAAAATGATATAAAAGTGCATAATAAAGCCCATAAACATTCAAAACAGTAGATAATATAGCATGGAGCAATCAAAAATTATAGATACGTTGGAGACGTATCACTCAATAACGGTGGATGACAAAGAAGGCAACAAAAAGAAGCATCGAATTTATCTAAATGGGAAAGAAAGCAAGACAATAGCATTTCTCAAACGGCGGCATTGATTAATATTAACATAGAGATTATATTAACAATAAAATTTGTTAAACATGTAATTTGCTTTTAACTGTGGCATTGCATCAATTTTCCAGCGGCATTATTAGAGGGTGTTTATTTACAGGGACATTTTGGTGTAGCGACTAAAAAAGTCCATGTCAGTCCCATCTAAACCAAACAGGAGGGATTTTAGGGACTAAAGAAAGAAGACCCCAAGGGAGAGTCTTTTGGGGACTTTTTCCAATAGTTGCCCGTGCCCCGCATCGCAACTTGTCTCTATTAATTCATTACTAGGGGTAAAATGGTCTTTTAGCATGGCATTTAACAACCTCTAGTCCATGTTTAGTCCTTGGAACCAAGCAGGTAGGGACTAGGGAGTTTTTAACCAAACAGGGCCTTAGATTAACAACAACTAAAAAGTTGCACAGGACAGTGGACGCACCAGCACCATGTGCATCTACCGAGGTATGAAGGGGTGATGCACAGTCTGTTGCAACAAAGAACAAAAACAACCAAGGAGCATATTTGTGTTGGTCCCAGTTTTGTTATCTTTAGACACCTTTCCCTATGTGAGCGCAGCAAATCTAGTCCCGCTCAAACTCTATAGCCTTGTCCCCCAAAACAAAAGATTAGTTCGTTACAGATGTGCGTACTGCGTTCGTCATTGTTTCCCCTTTTCGACCAACGTAGGTGCTAGATAGCCAGTCTGTATTAGTACTTCCCCCTTCCTTTCCTCTTTGAACCACGTCCTATATTCACGCTATACAACTTTCCCCACTACTTTCTTGTTTGATCCAACACCTAGATTCTAGTGCAGAAGCGGAAAAAGCCCACATGCAGCTTGAGCGATGCATGTGGAATAAGTAAATTATACCTTAAGGTTCTTGGGGTGTGGTTCGGTGGGCGACCGGAGGCCGTTCGGCCCACACTATGTACGGCAGCGAGGAAGAAGGGGTTGGAGGCCCTCCCGCACCGCCGCTGGGTGAAAGAGAATAGCTGCGCCGGTAGTGGATTCCCTCCCTCACCGACAGCGACAACGTTAAGCCTCCTTCCCTTCCCAGCGGACGGATCCTGCCGGCTCTTTGACCAGCAGTGAGGGGAGAGAAAGAGGCCAACAAAGTCTTGTTTAGATCTGGAGAGGGTGAGAGAGTTTGAAGAGAGCAACTACAAGCGTTGAGGCTCCAGCGTGTATATATATACTGAAGAGAGTGTGAAGAGTGCAAACCCTAGAAAACAAGCGTTGAGGCTGTAGCGTATACGTGATGAGGTGATTATACGGTCACTACGAGATCGTATAGCTCAGTATCCATCCATTTTGACCAGTCAAAGAATTCTCATGGCACCGCCCCAGTTCACTTTCTCTCTCTGTCATGTGGGACCTACCTGTCATTGGGTGGAAGAAAGAAGTCGAACAAAAACAAAATTATGCTCAAGTGTAGTTACCGAAACCGAGACCTGAAGTTTGATGAGCGAACAGGCTAACCAGCTACACCACCCCCACGTTATGTTTAACGAGAGGAAAATAACCTTTAATACATTCATGCATTCGTGTGACAAGCATGCCATATTTTTTGCGTGGGAGTCATTGGGATTCAAATCATAATCGTGTCATGTGGCTTTGGTGGTAAGGTCTTTTGGGATTTAAAGCAGTTGGTAGTACAGAAATAATGCAGCCTTAGTCACCTTACTTTTCTCCACATGTTGTGTCCCACCAGTCAGAGGGTGAAACAAACAAATTAATAAGAAAAATTAAAAGCGTCAGCGGTGTATCTTACCTCACACATCTCGCTACTTCTCGTGAACACTGTCCAATTGATCCCTCTGTTCGCTCACGTACTTTTTTAAGTGAATCCTTATTATAACATGCACATAATTTTGGGCACTTGTATTTGACCTAAGTAAGTGTGACAACGTATCTCGTACTACTCCATCCATCTAGGCGTAATAAGTCACATTAGAAGGTGCAGCGGGACCAAGGTGCAAGCAGATTTTTTTGAAATGAGGTGCGAGCAGATTGGAGGAGAAGGAGAAACTTGACCGGTCCTTCCTCCAATCAAAGCCCTGATTTCTATCTCTAAATGCAAAAATTAATCACAACAACTAAGAGATGTCGTTTTAGCTACCATGCAGGGCCACATATTAACTCGCATGCATCAACGCGTAGTCGCGCTCCATGCATTGGGTTTCCGGGGGAGATAACAAGGCACAGTAAGGAGCTACGATGCAGGGCCACATATTAACTCGCATGCATCAATGCATAGTCGCGCTCCATGCATTGGGTTTCCGAGGGAGATAACAAGGCACAGTAAGGAGCGTTTGGTTTCTATCTCTAAATGCAAAAATTAATCACAACAACTAAGAGATGTCGTTTTAGCTACCATGCAGGGCCACATATTAACTCGCATACATCAACGCGTAGTCGCGCTCCATGCATTGGGTTTCCGGGGGAGATAACAAGGCACAGTAAGGAGCGTTTGGTTACATTGCTAGGCTGGTCATAGTGGTGACTAACTTGGACTAGTAACATGCATATGCTACTAGTCTATGTTACTACTTTCATAGTAGGTAGTAACATATGGATGGTAACATGAAAGTCTTCATTAATTGAGATATAGACTCAGTTTACCTTGGTGTGTGTGTGTGTGTGTGTGTAACATCATGTGTGTGTTAGACTAGTCGCAGTGGGTTGTAACTTAGAGTAGTAACATGCATATGTTACTAGTCTATGTTACTACCTCCACGGTGGGTAGTAACATATGTATTGTGTCATGCATCACTGCATTTATTATGTTGTAGACTCGTCTTTTCTAGATATGTGTGATGTTATAGTAACTAGATATGTTACCACATGCCTCTCTTTCTTCATTTATTATATGCCACATCATCTATTTTGCCTAGATAAGTGTGATGTTACCACCTATGTTACTCCCACTGTGGGTAGTCTTAGAGAGAGCGACACATCGACCTACTCCTACAGAGAGATGGTGTGTAGTGTACGATTTAGCCGCGAGAGTCGGTGCATCCTCTCGTTCCCGGGCGTCCGGTCGGGACAGGTGGGACAGCTGCCACGCCCGCTCCTGACCAGCCTGGCCCACCCAAAGCCCCTCCATCGCCCTCGCGCGCTTCCTACCCGAAACAGTCAGCGCCGCTGTCAGTGTCAAAACGGGTGGATCTCGGGTAGGGGGTCCCGAACTATGCGTCTAAGGCGGATGGTAACAGGAGGCAGGGGACACGATGTTTTACCCAGGTTCGGGCCCTCTTGATGGAGGTAAAACCCTACGTCCTGCTTGATTATTCTTGATAATATGAGTAGTACAAGAGTTGATCTACCATGACATCGGAGAGGCTAAACCCTAAAAGCTAGCCTATGGTATGATTATATGTTGTCATATGGACTAAAACCCTCCGGCTTCTATAGACACTGGAGGGGGCTAGGGTCACACGAGGTCGGTTACAAAGGAGGAGATATACATATCCGTATTGCCTAGCTTGCCTTCCACGCCAAGTAGAGTCCCATCCGGACATGGGACGAAGTCTTCAATCTTGTATCTTCATAGTCCAACAGTCCGACCAAAGGATATAGTCCGGCTGTCCGGAGACCCCCTAATCCAGGACTCCCTCAGTAGCCCCTGAACCAGGATTCAATGACGATGAGTCCGGCGCACAGTGTTGTCTTCGGCATTGCAAGGCGGGTTCCTCCTCCGAATACACCACGGAAGAATTTGAATACAAGGATAGTGTCTGACCCTGCAAAATAAGTTCCACACACCACTGTAGAGAGAATAATATTTCCACAAATCTAATATGCTGACATGTTTTGGCAGCATGACATCATGCCATGGCCCGGTAATTATTTGAACCGTTTTTCTTTAACCAGCCCTGCACATAAGGCGAGGCGGTTTCTTGACACGTCTTATCAAAGCAGAGATCGTGCTCCCCTTATTACGGGATTCTCATCAATATGGACGTGGGTAACCCAACCGCGCCATCAGTTACAGCGCTTGGTGGACAAGCGAGTTTTACCAGGCTAGTGGAGGCGCATAGTTTAGTTCGCCCTTATAAAGGGATAAGATCTCACCTTTTTTCTACCCACGCCTTCTTCCTTACTCATCCATTCTCGCGCACTCGAGCTCCAGCGCCCAAGTCCGCATCCTCCTCCTCAACTCTCACCAAACATGTCCGGAGCGGGAGGCAAGTGGATGGCCTCCTCCGTCACGGAGGGGCACATCAAAAAGTTACGCGGAGCCGGATACTTAGCCGTGGATATCGCGCACCGGCTGCCAGCCATGGGGCAGGTCATCCCTACCCCAGAACCTCATGAGAGGGTGGTCTTCCTCCACCACTTCGTCCGCTGACTGGGGTATCCCCTCCATCCATTTGTCCGCGGCCTCATGTTCTACTATGGGCTGGACTTTCATGATCTGGCCCCGAACTTCATCCTCAACATCTCGGTGTTCATCGTCGTGTGCGAGGCCTTCCTCCGCATCCGGCCCCACTCCGGCCTGTGGCTGAAGACCTTCAATATCAAGCCGAAGGTGGTGGGCGGCCAACAAGCGGAATGTGGCGGAGCCATGGTGGGCAAGATGCCCAACGTTACATGGCTCGAGGGCTCCTTCGTGGAGACCATAAATGGGTGGCAATCGGGGTGGTTCTACATCACCGAGCCGCGCGACACCAACTGGGTGGTAGCCCCCTAGTTTCGATCCGGAATCCCCACGCGGCTCACTTCCTAGAAGGAGAAGGGCCTGTCCTGGGGTTCATCGGTGGAGCTGGACGGACTCCAAAAGTGTATCTGGAACATGACAAGCAAGAAACTTAAGCTTGTCAACATAGTCCAGGTCATGCTCTTCTGCCGGATCCTCCCGTGTCAACAATGGGATTTTAACTTATGGGATTTCGACCCGGCCCGGCACCAGACTCTAAGCGAGCTCTTCGACATGACGCACAAATACGTCTGGAGGGTGCTGTTCAAGGGCGCCGAGGTCCCTCCCTCTCTCGCCGAGGACCGCAGGCTAAGCGCGAAGCGCCCTGCAAATCTGGTAAGTTCTGTACATCTGGTAGGATATTTATTTCCTATAACTTAACAATGTGCGTGGTCTGAGCTCCCATGCCTTTAACAGGACTGGGTGCAGGCATCGGAGCAGATTGACTGTCCGGCCCCTCTGCCCAAAGGCACTGCGGACGCTCTCCTGACGGAGATGCTGACTCCGACTCCTTATAAGGTGCCAGAGAAGACCAAGAAGAAGGCCAAGGGAACCCGCAAGAGTTCCCGGCGCCAGGTGGTATCGGACTCATAGTCCGATAACTCCGCCACGCACTCCTCTCATGAAGATGAGGAGGAGGATGATGAAGATGCTCCCCCTCCAGCCGGGGAGACAAGAAAAGGAAGGCCTCCCCAACCGAGGAGGCCGAAGAGTCCAAGAAGGGAAGGACTCTCCTTCCGGACTACTCAACCACCACCGCCGAAGGCGAAGACGAGTGGCTGCTCAGGGCCAAGCCCCTGGCGAAGTTGTAAGTATTCGGATACCAGAGTAACTCATAGCATACCTTTGTCGCACTACTTCCCTTAATGCCGAATATGATTATGCAGACCTCCCCAAACCCATATCGACGTATCCTCCTCGGACGGCTCCTTGGATTCGTCGGATATGGATAGCGATCCACTTCCGACCGCCTCCTCCCCTTGCCCTATGGACAACGCCGAGGTATTATCTCAAGCGGCACCGGGCCGGGGGGAGACAGTCCCGGAGGCGCCTCAAGGCGACCTTCCAGACTCGAGGAGCAAAGGGAGCAAGGCTCCTGGGGGCTCCAAGTTCGGTTCTCAGCCGAACACCGCGCCGGAACCTCCAATGGTTCCTGACTCGGGCAGGCGGCCCCCTTCCAAAAGGGGTAAGACGCCCGTGCCGGTGACCTCTGTCCATTCGGAGGCACCGTACAACCTGCTGGGAGCGCTTTGCGGCGCTTCCATCAACGAAGAGCACCGCACTATTATGAGTGCGGTGATCAAGAAGGTTCAGTCCGCCAGGAGCGGACTGACTGAAGCTTGTGCCAGCCTTCTAACAGGCTTTGAGGTAAGTATTTAAAATATAGGGAAAATATTACCGCATAGATAGTAGCCCCTGATGCTCTGTTTGGTGTTCACAAATAAAAGCCGAATAGAGGATCAAATAATATCTACAGGAGTCTAATATAAGTATGTCTCTATGCGTATGCAGGCTTCGCTGCTGGCCTCTGCTGCATTGACTGCAGAGGTCGTCGCACGGAAGCAGGACCTCGAGGGGTCCGAGAAAGAGCTCGGCCTTGCCAAGAGGCAGCTCGAGGAGAACAAAGGTAAGTAATACCTTGTCTATATATATATATATATATATATATATATACAAAAAGATGCGATTGCAAACTGACAGGATCAGTATGAATTTGCCAGGGGCCACGACCGAAGTGGCGACCCTGAAGCAAGCGTTGTCCAAGGCCGAAAACAAAGCGGCCCAGGAGCGCACCTAGCGGGAAAAGTAAGAGGCGCAGGTGGGCAAGGTGCAGCAAGAGCTCCAAGCTCTTGTGATGAAGCACGAGGTGTTGGAGCTTGACTAGAAGACGCGAGAATATGAGCTTGCCGCAGCCCTTGAGAGCGCAAAGAGTGCCAAGGCTGAAGCCCAAAAGGCCCTCCAGGAGATTGAGGCGATGAGGAAGATAGCGGCGGGTAAGGTATTCAATATGCAAAGCAAGCATGTGAAAGTAAATTACTTGTTACTTACCCGAGTCTGGAGCTCTCCAGGAGCATTCGCAAATTTGCCCTGCAGCGTGTCGGATGCTGCAAAGTTTTACCAGGCCGAGGAGGGAAGCTCGACGGAGAAGCTGTTCTGGTCTCAGTATACTGGGACCGAACACCCGATGCCTATGAGCGACCAGCTGAAGCAACTAGTGGAGCTGCACAAGGCGGCCGAACAGGCCATGAAGGGCTTTATTGTCCAGATGTGGCCTGGTGACGCCCTTCCCAACAGCTACTTCGGCCTGGTGAGGCAGCTTGTGGATGCCTGCCCACGTCTAGAAGTCATCAAGTGGTCCATCTGCATCAAGGGTGCACGCCAGGCTTTCGCCCGTGCGAAGGTGCACTCGGCCAAGATGGACGCCGAGAAGCTGGTGAAGGAGGGGCCGCCACAGGGCAAGGAGCATCAACTACCCGAGATGTATTATGAGGGTGTCCTTAAGGGTGCCCGTCTTGTAGCGGACAAGTGTGCGAAAGATGTAATATTTGAATGAAATTGCTCGTGTGATCCCGTGGTATGAAAACTTGTTCATATGAGCTATGCAACGCTTGTTTGAATTTAAAATATTACCTTCTGTTCAGTTGTTTATCAAATCTGAGAGATGGCTAGTCATCGGCTTCTTCCCCCATGCCACGAGTGCTGGGGTGTTCGGGATAAATCTGAGCACTCTTGTTCCCATTTTTGGGTCCTTCGAGGGAGGTGCTCAGCGCAACGAACAAGGCAATCGGACTATAATGCTTTATCACTCTCACTTAGCCATAGAATTCTATAATTTTAAATTTCGGCGAAGCCCCTAGTATTTGGAAGGCCAAATTCGGGGCGCTATACACGCCTTAAGCCGGACAAAGCCGACTCCTCGCTCTAAGCGGCATAAGTCTTTAGGGACTCGAAACCTCTCGAACAGCGACTAGTCTCTCGCCTTATCATGATAGTCAGTTTTAGCTTTCTCTACTAAGGTGCTTAGCCCAGCTGAACCGGGGCACAATCGCAGTTGTTCTCCCAGTGCTACCTTAGCCGATATAGTGGAACGTAAGGTACCAAAACATGGGTGCCGAGCAAACCCAACTATTGACCCAAGACATGATTCGGAGCTGATGCATATAATGCTATAAGTTCGGGGTGCCGCATTGTCTAAAGTGTTCGGACTTCTCACGCCGTATTATGGGGTATGCTTAAGCCCCTAGCATATTAGCCGTACCAGAGTGTACGGGTGATGGATGTCATGAAATGAACATATATATAAAAAGGAAGAATAAAGAATGAGATAATAGTCTAGTGCTATGCATTGTTTATTCAAAAAGGTGTGTTCAAGCAAAATGATACAAGTAGTGCGATAAGCAAAAAGTGGGACTATTTGACATGTCCCCTCCAAGGGCAAGCTGAGGAATGGCATTAAAGCAAGTATTTCACTCATTATCATAATCCACCTGGGAGTTCCGTGGTGCGACGTAGCTTTATGCCTCCTTGATTGCTGCATCATGTGCTCAGCAATCATACTGCCGGACAGGGTTTCCAGAGATTAAAGTCCTGAAAGAGAGAAAAATAACAAAGCGGTAAGCCCCTAGTGCGGTTGAGCTGCGTCTTGGGGCGTGCTGTAGTCGTGCCCCCCTCCCCACCTATGCCCATGGTATTTTCAATGCGTAATTATGTACGCGTGGCACGGATTTCACCATTTGGCTGGGACTGGGGTGGGGCTGCATTGCTATGCGAGCTCGGAGCATGTCGGGCGGTCTTGTTGCCGATTACTCCGGGCGCGCTTGAAGGTGTCCGGGTCCTTAATCACCGAACTAGTGGATTTCCTTAAGAGGCTGCTTTGTGCTTCTGCTACGAGGGCCGCAGTGTGCTCCTCCGAGCGGAGAGAGCGCTTTGTGTTTCCATTAACTGTGATGACCCCCTGAGGTCCTGGCATCTTGAGCTTGAGGTATGCATAATGCAGTACCGCATTGAATCTCGCAAATGCTGTTCGCCCGAGCAGTGCGTGATAGCCACTGCGGAACGGGACTATATCGAAGATTAACTCCTCGCTTTGGAAGTTATTCGGGGATCCAAAGACCACTTCCAGTGTGACTGAGCCTGTGCAATGGGCCTCTACACCTGGTATGACGCCTTTGAAGGTCATTTTTGTGGGTTTGATCCTTGAGGGGTCTATACCCATTTTGCACACTGTGTCCTGGTAAAGCAGGTTCAGGCTGCTGCCGCCATCCATAAGGACTCGAGTGAGGTGAAACCCGTCAATGATTGGGTCTAGAACCAGTGCGGCGAATCCGCCATGATAGATACTAGTGGGGTGGTCCCTGCGATCGAAGGTGATCGGGCAAGAGGACCATGGGTTGAACTTTGGGGCGACTGTCTCCAACGCATATACGTCTCTTAGCGCATGCTTCCGCTCCCTCTTGGGGAAGTGGGTTGCGTATATCATGTTCACCGTCCGCACTTGTGGGGGGAACCTCTTCTGTCCTCTGGTGTTCGGTTGCCGAGGCTCCTCCTCATCATCGCTATGCGACCCCTTATCTTTTTTTGGCATTTAACTTGCCGGCCTGGTTGAACACCCAACAATCCCTATTGGTGTGGTTGGCTGGCTTGTCGGGGGTGCCGTGTATTTGACACGAGCGATCGAGTATACGGTCCAGGCTGGACGGGCCCGGAGTGCTTCTTTTAAATGGCTTTTTCCGCTGACCGGGTTTTGAGCCTTTGAATCCGGCATTAACTGTCGTATCCTCGTTATTGTCGTTGTTAATGCGGCGCTTGTGTTTGTTGCGACGTGACCTGCCATTGCCATCTTGGTATCCGAAGTACCATGGTTCTTTGATATGTTATTGCTGCGAGCCAGCCAGCTGTCTTCTCCCAGGCAAAAGCGGGTCATGAGTGTCGTGAGGGCCGCCATGGATTTCGGCTTTTCCTGGCCAAGGTGCCTGGCGAGCCACTCGTCGCGGATGTTGTGCTTAAAAGCTGCTAGGGCCTCTGCATCCGGACAGTCGACGATTTGATTTTTCTTTGTTAGGAACCATGTCCAGAATTTCCTGGCCGATTCCTCTGGCTGCTGAATTATGTGGCTCAAGTCATCTGCATCTAGTGGTCGCACATAAGTGCCCTAGACGTTGTCGAGGAATGCGGCTTCCAGATCTTCCCAACAGCCAATGGATTATGCTGGCAGGCTGTTGAGCCAATGCCGAGCTGGTCCTTTGAGCTTGAGTGGGAGTTATTTGATGGCGTGTAGATCATCACCGCGGGCCATGTGGATGTGCAGGAGGAAATCCTCGATCCATACCGCAGGATCTGTTGTGCTGTCGTATGATTCCATATTTACGGGTTTGAAACCCTCTGGGATTTGGTGATCCATTACTTCGTCTGTGAAGCATAGGGGGTGTGCGGCGCCTCTGTACTGGGCTATATCACGACGCAGCTCAAATGAGTCTTGCTCGCTGTGTTCGGCTCGACTGGACTTATTTTTACTGTATCCGGCGTGATGGTTATGGTCTCGCATAGTGGCGCGCCCTCGTGATCCGTAGATCGATCTTGCATGTTTTGCTTTGTCCTCCAATACGTCTCACAGGTCTGGCGTATTTCCCCATGCCTTGACATTTTTATTTGAGTGGCGTCAGAGTGCGGGCTGAGCTTTTGGCTGAAATGCCTCTCTATCGCGGCCACGAGGTGGCCGGTCAGCCACATCATATGCTGGAGATGTAGGTTTGAGTGCTTCCTCCTCTAGTCGGGGTAGCAACCTACACTTTGGGTAACTCTTGGAGGGGCGTTCGAGTTTATATTCCTCGGCCGCAAGGACTTCGGTCCATCTGTCAGCTAGCAAATCTTGATCAGCTTGAAGTTGTTGTTGCTTTTTCTTAAGGCTATTTGTCGTGGCTATAAGCCGACGCTTGAAGCGCTCTTGTTCGACGGGATCCTCAGGCACGACAAATTCATCATCGTCGAGGCTTGCCTCGTCTTCGGAGGGAGGCATGTAATTATCATCCTTCGCCTCTCCATCTGCCACTCTCTCGGGAGGGCTGGCTTCTCCATTCTCCTGCCCTAAATCTTGCTGGAGGGGATTGTTGTCATCTTTGGCACTGTCCGGAGTGGTATTATCTCCTGTGCCGGTGTCACCGCTTTTGCTTTGGTGTGACACCCCAAAAATTTTGGCCTTGTTTTATTAAATTATTTTTTTTATTTTTTTTCTTCCAGGAATTTAAAACTTTGGATTTTTGAGTTCCTTTTTGATTTTTTTAAATCATTTCCTTCCCTGTTATGTTGAGTTTTTTTAAAGAGAAAACTTTTCAAATATGTTATTGGACTTGTTTAACCTCTCAAGAAAAACTTTCCTTTTATCAGTATAACTAATTAACTAACTTAATTGCTTGATCTTTACTTTCTTGAAAATAATTTTTTCAAGGTTAAATGGCCATATTTGAACTACAACCATTTGATAGATTCACTTAAAATTTCCACAAAAATTTGGAGATGTCATGTGATGTTTTTAAATCACTTTTATGCAAAAATATATTTCATTCACTAAATATTTTGAGCCCTACTCTCTATTTTTCTTCTCTGGTCCAGAGTGCATTTTTGCACTACAACCTATTTAAGTATTTCTTTAAAACTTCTACCAAAATTAAGGGAGGTTAGTAGGAGCCTGTTATCCCTCTTTGTGCAAAAACCTAATTATGTTCTTTGAAAAATTTGAGTGAATCAACCTCATTTCCATTCAGGACCAACTTGAGGATTTGTACAGCAACCACCATTTTAGTTGCTCCTATACCCTTAACTATTTCTCCTACTTGTAGTCCCCCATGTTAAACCCTTAAGTCCAGGAGCATGCACCATTTAGATCATTTTTGGTTCATGGAATAATGTCATTTATTTCCTGTCCAGAATTGAAGTTTTGTAAATCTTGCACTAACAAGTTTCTGCTTTTGGCCAACTAACATCACCACTCTCTGTTTCATCCACAGAGACACTGATCTGGAGATTTTGGCCACTCCAAGAAATGCCTAAGTGCCCTTGGCATTTTGTCAAACACCTGGTGTGCATGGCCAGTTTTGACATGTTTTTGTCTTTGCATTATGACCTTGCACCTCGGATCATACTAGCATGTCCACTAGGATTCCAGTTGCTCCTAACCTGGGTCTGTTATTTGCCAGCCTCAACCGCGACCTCTAGCATGCTCTGGCATTTCGTCGAGCACACTCAGTGCGTGCACTGGACGCGCCCAGAGCGCACGTATTGCAGCCGCGCGCCCGAGCCGACACGCTGGCCCCCACGGCTTTGGCCTGCTCTGCAGCACCACGCCACGCGCTCCCCTCCTCGCAGCAACGCGCCAAGCAGCCCCCGCCGCGCCCGGCAGGCCAAGAGCTAGCCGCCACCGCCGCCGCCCGACAGCCCCTACTCCGTTCAGCACCGCCCAAGCCACCCCGGCTCGCCACCTGGCCCCGGCACAGCCCGAGCTCATCCACACGGGTGTCCGCTAGCGTTCGTCGCCGCCACGTCGCCCTAGCTACAGAGAGGCGGTTCGCCGGAGAGCTTATCCCCACCGCCGCGGAACCGACCTCGGCGTGCTATAAATGGACACCCCGAGCCCCTCTGAGCACGCACGCGACCTCATGCTACCCCCATGGCGCTCCCCTGCCTCGCATTCGACCCGGGGAGGTCTTCTTCATCATCTCCGGCAACTCCTGCCGCCGCCACCGCCCCGGCCAATCCGGCACCTCCAGCACCTCCCCCTCTCCGTTCTCTTCGCCAGGAACTTCCTCATCCGCCTGTGAACCCAACCCACTACTTGATTTTGATCGGGAACCATCGCCGCCACATAGTCACTTCGCCACCGAAACTTTCCTCCGCCGCGGAGCTCGCCGCCGGCAGCTCCCTCCACCTCCGACAACCCCACGACCACCGGGAGAACCGCTCCGGCTGTGCGGATCCATCCCTAACCTCTGGAGCCCGCGAGGAGCAGCCAAACGCCGGCGACGATCGCCGGAGCCCCGCTCCGCTCGGACAGAGGAGGGAGACGACGCGCGGCGACTGGTCAAACATGACCAGTGGGCCAAGCGGGCCCACTGTCAGTGACCCCGCGCTGTCCACGTCAGATTAAGTGAACACGTATTATCCCTAGTACGCTTTCCCCGCTCCGAAAGCGTATTCCCCTCCGAAAACGTTTTCTTTTTCTGTTTTATTTTAAAAACAGATTTTGACCAAATCTTTGACTGGCTATAACTTTTTATATATAAGTCCAAATGAGTTGATTCTTTTTCCTACCTTCCTCATATTTGATCTAGTTTATTTTAAGATTTATTTGAAAAATTTTCAAACAACTTTTTGGTTCTGTTTTTGAAATGTGTGTTAATTCAAATATATTTTCAAATAGGATTTTTGGGAGAGAGAAGAAACTTTCAAAAGTTTGGAGAGCACCCTGCCTTTCCACACATTGAAGGCAAGCATTCTGAACCCCGGCATAATAATTTTGGAGTGATCGTTGATGCATTTATAACACCACCGCATTTCGAAGGACTTGTTATTTCATGTGATATGATCATATGCATGGGTGCATGTTACTGATTTCCATGCTGTTGGTAATGGACACACTTGTGATGATAATCACCCTCATGAGCTTTACATGCATACCGGCAGGAAACCGGGAAGACCTATACCTTGGGTAGGTATGAGTTTGTCGCCGGTCTCCGTCGGGACGGTTCTGTCTGGTATGGCATGGTAAGGTGATATGAGTGGTGACTCTGTTTGATGAAATATATTTGTTATACTAATCATGCAGGGAATACTTGAACCTCCTGAGTCGACCGTAGATCGAGTCTTGTTCCAATAACCCCATACTTGTTTCGTACTACCACTCGTCTCTACAGCAAGTAGAGTACGGTTCAGTAAGTTGTCAACCTCTTTCTAGCACACACCGTACAGAGAGGCCATGGTGGAAGATACTGGTTGTAACTGGTAGGCAGGCCACCTGGTCCGGTAGCATGGGTGTTTTCCGGTTGGGACCGAGAGGGGAGGCCACCCCTTAGAGCGCGCGATATAAATTTGATCCCATGCTACGCGAGGTTGTAGCCTCCCCACTTAGAGTTTGCTTAACAGGTGTCGTGGGTGATTCCAGACACGTGTGTGATAAGCTGGTGTGTGCAAGTTAGGTGTGTTTTCAACAAAAAGACCGTAGATGGAATTAGTCCCGATGGACTAAAGAAATCCGTTACTCGTGGGTAAAGAGTACACCCTCTGCAGAGAATAAACCTATTCGAATAGCCGTGTCCATGGTTAAGGATTACAGTCTGGGATGGGTCAAGTATCGGTCTTAGTGTCGGTCTTCGGAGGTGAAACTATTAATCCAGAAATGGAATTACTACTTGTGACTGGTGATAACTATGATTATTATTATTTGACTAACCCATGATATTGTTGTTATTATCATGTATCTCTGGGATGGTTCTACCTCCGGGATATTCACTTTGATTGTTTCTTTTAAAGCCCTTTATGTGGTGTCGCTCGGACGCCCGACTGTGGCATTTCTTTTAAAGCCCTTTTTGTGGTGTCGCTCAGACGCCCGACTGTGGCATTTCTTTTAAAGCCCTTTTTGTGGTGTCGCTCAAACGCCCGACTGTGGCATTTCTTTTAAAGCCCTTTATGTGGCGTCGCTCAGACGCCCGACTGTGGCATTTCTTTTAAAGCCCTTTATGTGGCGTCGCTCAGACGCCCGACTGTGGCATTATTTGTTATTTATTTCATAAATTTCTTTTATACTATCCTGTTATTGCAATTTTATAAATAACTTGCTTGCACGCATCCGAGAGTTACTTATCTTTTGTGGCTGACGTCATGAGCATAAAAATATTTTTCAGCACATCATTGTTATATTATACCTGTGTTCATAATGTTTGCGAGTACATTCAAAGTACTCACTGGCTTGTCCCTGGCTATTGTCTTGGCCAGATTTTCCTGCACGGAGAGGAGCGACGCGATGCCAGCCCCGGAAACCACGCAATGGAGATAGCAGCCTCGCGAAGATAGGAATTAACCTGGTCAGCTGTTCCCGTGGGAAATGGAGTCCCATAGACACTGATGCTTCACAACCCGCTTCCGCCATCAACCACTAGAAACCATTTGTTGTACTCACAGGCCAGAATGGTCTTGTACTACATATTTTGTATTTTGCTTGGAATTTCTGTATCAAGTTGGAGCCTCATCAGCTAACAGTAATCCTGGGGCTGATGAGAACGACAGTCTTTTCTGGAAATTTATTACCCAGAAAACCCGGTCGTGACATTTGGCGAGACTTAGAGCGGCGCCGCTGACGTCGGCGCTTGGGTTGCTTCTTGGAGGGGTCATCCTCCATTGTCTCTTTGCCATTGCCTTCTTTGGGTGTGTCCACCATGTATATATCATATGATGAGGTGGCTGTCCAGTGCCCCGTGGGCGGTGGTTCCTCTTTGTCTCTCGCGTCGTCGTCCATACCGTCGATGTCTTCGGAGTCGAAGTCGAGCATTCGGTTAAGTCGTCGACAGTGGCAACTAAGTGGGTGGTGGGTGGGCGGCGAATTTCTTTGTCATCCGCATCCCAATCCTGCCGAACATAGTTCGGCCAGGACTCTCCTGACAAGGAGAGAGATCTTAATGAGTTCAGTATGTCGCCGAAGGGCGAGTGCTGAAAGATATCCGTGGAGGTAAACTCCATGATCGGCGCCCAATCGGATTCGATAGGCACGGGCGCAGGCGGTTGGGAGTCCGTGGCCGGGGAGGAATTTGGTGGTTTGGCGTCACGGCTCTCATGAAGGGTAAGGTCGATACTCGGCTTGATCGCCGATGAGAGTGCGGCCTCCGTGGCGGGGTCTATCCACCCGCCCATGAAAGCGCAGCTGGCTCCGAATTGAGGGTCGGAGCGGTTGCCGGTGCGATCTCTTGGACACTGTCTGATGGTAGAGCTAAATCATACTCATCGTGACCATGTGGCGCACAAGGCAGGGGCTCTAATCCGTCGAAGATCAAGTCTCCGCGGATATCGGCCATGTAGTTTAAGCTTCCAAACCTGACTTGGTAGCCAGGGGCGTAACTCTCAATCTGCTCCAGATGGCCAAACGAGTTGGCCCGCAGTGCGAAGCCGCCGAACACAAAGATCTGCCCGGGGAGAAAAGTCTCACCCTGGACTGCATCGCCATTGATGATCGAAGGAGCCATCAAGCCTAACGGCGATGACACAGAGGAACTCTCAATGAAAGCACCAATGTCGGTGTCAAAACCGGCGAATCTCGGGTAGGGGGTCCCGAACTGTGCGTCTAAGGCGGATGGTAACGGGAGGCAGGGGACACGATGTTTTACCCAGGTTCGGGCCCTCTTGATGGAGGTAAAACCCTACGTCCTGCTTGATTATTCTTGATAATATGAGTAGTACAAGAGTTGATCTACCACGAGATCGGAGAGGCTAAACCCTAAAAGCTAGCCTATGGTATGATTGTATGTTGTCCTATGGACTAAAACCCTCCGGCTTATATAGACAACGGAGGGGGCTAGGGTTACACAAGGTCAGTTACAAAGGAGGAGATATACATATCCGTATTGCCTAGCTTGCCTTCCACGCCAAGTAGAGTCCCATCCGGACACGGGACAAAGTCTTCAATCTTGTATCTTCATAGTCCAACAGTCCGGCCAAAGGATATAGTCCGGTTGTCCGGAGACCCCCTAATCCAGGACTCCCTCAGCCGCTCCAAAGAATCGGTGTGCATTCATGCCCGGGCAGAGTGGACGCGACCTCTCACTGGTGCCTGCGTTGAAGGGAGAAGCGGATTCAAGAGTGATGGTTGCTTCGTCCGTCCAACTTACTGCTGGCTCTATGTGATTTGACGGCTCATTGGTCATTATTACTGAGGTGGTAGGACTGCTGGATGTCCCACGCTTTCGGCGAAAGGAGGTACTACTAGATTACAATTTTCTCCATTCTCAGCGGAGGAGTGCGAGAGCAGTGAAAACGCGCATGCTCAGTGATTACATGGCCCACCTCACACTATCACCATATTTTGTGGACACCGTGCTACACCTAACTCTTTACATAGTACTAGTATAGTACATATTGTAGTTTACCAGCGAGATAAATTTGTACAATGCTATGAAGCTTCCAGCTTCTGTTTCATGTATCTTGCATCCAAGGTTGCCCGCTGCAACATTTCATCAAATACAAAGGAGACTAACATGCATGCTATTGCATCTCAATGATTGACAGATCATAGCCAATATGTACTCCCTCCGTTCCAAAATAACTGTCTCAACTTTATGAAAACTTTAGTACAAAGTTGTACTACTACTAAAGTTGGCACTTATTTTGGAACAGAGACAACTAAAGAAAAAAAAACGATCCATGCAGTCCCTAGCCCTTGAACCGTAAACCCTAACCACGCTTTAATTTGCTGGCATGGTTGGAGCTTCCGAAGAAATGAAGTTTGCAACCCTTTGACCATCGGATCATTTTGTGCAGTTTCACCAAAATCGAGATGAGCATCCCTATGGCAAAGAAATTGAAGAAGCGTGATTAGAATAAGATTACTAGTACTAGTTGATGAGACATAAACTCATCACAAGTACAATACATAGAAGCCAGTAGAGGTATGTGCGAGGCAAAGAAGTAGAGAAATATCCACATGGAGTGATGTGGGCAGCTGGAGCAGTGGTGCAAGCTGGCTGTAAAGGGAGTTGTACCTACGGGATGTCGGGACGTAGCTCAACCTAGAGGAGGGCGGCGGGAGGAGGCAACTATCCACGTCGCGGCAGTGAGCAATGGACGAAGGCAACCTCACCGGCTTTATGAGAGAGAATGGCGGGGACCCCTGATCGGGACGTGCCGACAGTGGGTTTTCGCCATCGGCGACGGTGACCGCATCTACACTAAAATCATCCACCCCTTCCCGGGGGCCAAAGATTGCCACACCTAAGGTTAGGCAAGTTTGACCAACTTAGGTGAGTGTTTGGTTCAAGCCACACCTTAGGCGCAAAAATGTGTGTCAAAGTGTGGCAATGCTAGTCCTAAAACCAAACAGCCCGATCCGTCGGGATGTTAGAGATGTGGCCATAGTCATTTTGTGTGAGAGAGTGTGAAGACTGAAGAGAGCAACCCCAGCAAGCAACCGTGTAGGCTCATCCTGCCTACTAAAGGACATATATTCCAAACAATATGATAATCTCTCTAACCAAGGTAGGGACGAGGAGTAAACGGAGGGAGTGGTAAAATTTTCTCCTTGTCCTACGAGCCACCGTGCGCGTGGGCGAGGGAGTGGGCGTAAAGGTGTACTAGTAAGCAAGCTTCGCCTCATCCTGCGAGCCACCGCGCCCATGGGCGGGGGAGACGGTGTACTAAGCACGCTTCTCCTCGTTCTGTGAGTTGATGGGACATATCAAAAGTACTCCAATGTATAGAGCCTTGCCTCTAAGGTAGGCCCCACATGGTTTGCCTCTTTTTTAACATAACGCATCAAGTCGCAATTTGTTTGTTCACCCATGGTAGACGATCCTCCATCAAGTGGACAACCAGTACACGTGTCAAGTTACCACGTGGGCTGCCTTTTCGTACAGAAATGAGCTCCACCGTGTACCCGCGCGGGTGTGGTTCGGAAAGAGACGGGAGTACGTGTTGGGGAACGTTGCAGAAAACAAATTTTTTCCTACGTTTCACCAAGATTAATCTATGGAGTCAACTAGCAACGAGAGGAGAGTGCATCTACATACCCTTGTAGATCGCGAGCGGAAGCGTTCAAGAGAACGGGGATGATGGAGTCGTACTCGTCGTGATCCAAATCACCGATGACCAAGTGCCTAACGGAAGGCACCTCCGCATTCAACACACGTACGGAGCGGATGACGTCTCCTCCTTCTTGATCCAGCAAGGGGGAAGGAGAGGTTGATGAAGATCCAGCAGCACGACGGCGTGGTGGTGGATGCAGCAGTGATCGCAACAGGGCTTCGCCGAGCTTCTGCGAGAGGGAGAGGTGTAGCAGGGGAGAGGGAGGCGCCAAGACTTGAGGTGTTGCTGCCCTCCCTCTCCCCCCTTTATATAGGCCCCCTAGGGGGGTGCGCCGGCCCTAGGAGATGGGATATCCTAGGGGGGCGGCGGCCAAGGGGGTGGAGTACCCCCAAGGTAACTGGAGGCGCCCCTCCCTTAGGGTTCCCAACCCTAGGCGCATGGGGGGGCAAGGGGGGGCGCACCAGCCCACCAGGGGCTGGTTCCCCTCCCCACTTCAGCCCATGGGGCCCTCCGGGATGGGTGGCCCCACCCGATGGACCCCTGGGACCCTTCTGGTGGTCCCGGTACAATACCGGTGACCCCCGAAACTCTCCCGATGGCCGAAACTGCACTTTCTATATATAATTCTTCACCTCCGAACCATTCCGGAACTCCTCGTGACGTCCGAGATGTCATCCAGGACTCCGAACAACTTTCGGGTTACTGCATACTCATATCTCTACAACCCTAGCGTCACCGAACCTTAAGTGTGTAGACCCTACGGGTTCGGGAGACATGTAGACATGACCGAGACGGCTCTCCGACCAATAACCAACAGCAGGATCTGGATACCCATGTTGGCTCCCACATTCTCCTCGATGATCTCATCGGATGAACCACGATGTCGAGGATTCAAGCAACCCCGTATACAATTCCCTTTGTCAATCGGTACGTTACTTGCCCGAGACTCGATCGCCGGTATCCCAATACCTTGTTCAGTCTCGTTACCAGCAAGTCACTTTACTCGTATCGTAATGCATGATCCCGTGATCAACCACTTGATCACTTTGAGCTCATTATGATGATGCATTACCGAGTGCGCCCAGAGATACCTCTCCGTCATACGGAGTAACAAATCCCAGTCTCGATTCGTGCCAACCCAACAGACACTTTCGGAGACACCTGTAATGTACCTTTATAGTCACCCAGTTACGTTGTGACGTTTGGTACACCCAAAGCACTCCTACGGTATCCGGGAGTTGCACAATCTCATGGTCTAAGCAAATGATGCTTGACATTCAGAAAAGCTACAGCAAACGAACTACACGATCTTTGAGCTAAGCTTAGGATTGGGTCTTGTCCATCACATCATTCTCCTAATGATGTGATCCCGTTATCAATGACATCCCCATGTCCATAGCCAGGAAACCATGACTATCTGTTGATCAACGAGCTAGTCAACTAGAGGCTCACTAGGGACACATTGTGGTCTATGTATTCACACATGTATTACGATCTCCGGATAATACAATTATAGCATGAATAATAGACAATTATCATGAACAAGGAAATATAATAATCATTTTATTATTGCCTCTAGGGCATATTTCCAACAGTCTCCCACTTGCACTAGAGTCAATCATCTAGTTACATTGTGATGAATCGAACACCCATGGAATTCTGGTGTTGATCATGTTTTGCTCTAGGGAGAGGTTTAGTCAACGGATCTGCGACAATCAGGTCCGTATGTACTTTACAAATTTCTATGTCTCCATTTAGAACACTTTCACGAATGGAGTTGAAGCGACGCTTGATATGCCTGGTCTTCATGTGAAACCTGGGCTCCTTGGCAAGGGCAATAGCTCCAGTGTTGTCACAGAAGAGAGTCATTGGCCCCGACGCATTGGGTATGACTCCTAGGTCGGTAATGAACTCCTTCACCCAAACTGCTTCGTGTGCTGCCTCCGAGGCTGCCATGTACTCCGCTTCTATAACACCCTCGATGCGACTATAGCTCCCACGTGTCGAGGCACGACTTAGAGACATAATCGCATTGAAGGCATATGTCGCAAGTTAGGCAATCTTCACAACATCCCATGTAATATGATAAAAAAGGGAGATAACATAGTTGGCTTACACTCTCCACGTCAATCAAGTACATTAATAACATTACATCATCCAAACACTCATGGCCTGACTACGGCGCCAAAATAAAAGAGAACCCAACATGCGACACGGTCCTAATCACCCCCAACTGGGCACCACTACTGATCATCGGGAAAGGAAACATAGTAACGTTGAGAGTCTTCGTCGAACTCCCACTTGAGCGCATACGCATCTCCTGGAGCGGAATCATCAGGCCCTGCATCTGGTGTAATAGTAATCTGTGAGCCACAGGGACTCAGCAATCTCGCACCCTCGCGATCAAGACTATTTAAGCTTATAGGTATGGCAAGGTAAATATATGGAGCTGCAGCAAGCGGCTAGCAAGTATGGTGGCTAACGTATTTGCAAAAGAGAGCGAGAAGAGAAGGCAAAGCACGAGCGAGAAACTAAAGAGCAACCTACGCAAATATTACTCCAACACCGTGTCCACTTCCCGGACTCCGCCGAGAAGAGGCCATCACGGTAACACACTCGGTTGATTCATTATTTTACTAAGTTAAGGTTCAAGTTATCTACAACCGGACATTAACAAATTCCCATCTGCCCATAACCGCGGGCACGGCTTTCGAAAGTTCAATCCCTGCAGGGGAGTCCCAACTTAGCCCATGACAAGCTCTCACGGTCAACAAAGGAATAGACCTCCTCCCAAGGCGTTCCGATCAGACTCGGTATCTCGGTAATTCAAGACACTTCGACAGGTTAAAACAAGACCAGCAACACCGCCCGAATGTGCCGACAAATCTCGATAGGAGCTGCACATATCTCTTTCTCAGGGCACACTCAGATGAGCGCTCCATACAACTAAAACCAAACCTCGAGTTTCCTCGAGGGGGCGCTGCACAGGACTCTAGTTTGGACCAACACTCAGAGGAGCACTGGCCCGGGGGGGGGGTTAAAATAAGATGACCCGCGGGCTCCGAAAACCCGAGGGAAAAAGAGGCTAGGTGGAAAATGGTAAGACCAAGGTTGGGCATTGCTGGAAAAGCTTTAATCAAGGCGAACTATCAAGGGGTTCCCATTATAACCCAACCGCATAAGGAACGCAAAATCCGGGAACATAACACCGATATGACGGAAACTAGGGCGGCAAGAGTGGAACAAAACACTAGGCGAGAGGCCGAGCCTTCCACCCTTTACCAAGTGTATAGATGCATTAAGATAACATAGCAATATAATGATATCTCAACAATTATATAAAAGATGCTCCAAGAAGGAACGACCTCCGATCTTCACCTGCATCTAGCAACGCTATAAGAGGGGCTGAGCAAAGCGGCAACGTAGCCAATCAACGGTTTGCTAGGACAATGGTGGGTTAGAGGTTTGACATGGCAATTTGGGAGGCTTGCAAGCAAGTGGTAGGCATCGTAGCAATGGCATAGCAAAAGAGCGAGCAAACTAGCATAGCAAAGATAGTAGTGATTTCGAGGGTATGATCATCTTGCCTGCACAGTTGTCAGAGTTGACTGGATCCTCGAAAGCAAACTCAACGGGCTCCTCGTTAGCAAACTCGTCTCCCAAATCTACCCAAACAAGACAAACAAGCAACAAGGATACAATCAACCACGTGCAAACTCAAACAACACAATGCAAATATGATATGCTATGCGGGATGCGATGCGAGATGCAAAATGCAAGATATGACAGGAAATGCATGAACCTGGCCTCAACTTGGAAAACCAAGTGTGCCACTGGAAAGATGAGATGAAATCGCTTGAAAACGATATAAAGAACGCCGGAATCGGAGTTGCGGTTTGGAAATGGCAAGCGATTCAAAAATGACACCGGTCTGCGATTTACAGCAAGTAGGCATCTAAATGCAATGAGATGAACATGCTACAGCACCTAAACATGACAACAAAATAGATGGCAGGGATGCACACTAGATGCTTAACAAAAGTCTAGCACTGAGCTACGCCCAATTCATCCATTAGGAGGTTCGAACAAGCATGGCAAAAACGCAAATGGTAAAACAGATCTCAGACTTAGTGAAATTAACACTTGTCTGGAATTTCAGATCATATAGCCCTCTTCGGAGTAACAAAACAACATGCTACAGGACCTGAACATGACAAATAAATACATGGCATGGAGCTACTCAACAAGCTTAACAAAAATCCCTTAGTGACCTTGAGCCAAAAGGGATCACAAAATATACTAACAAGCACACGAACATAGCAAAAACATAATTAGTTTTCAGACTTAGTGTAAACTGGGACATGCTGAAACATAACTCACGAAGGCATGTTTACGAGCTCGATGCACTCACCACGGTGCAAGTCATGGCAAGACAAGCATACATCCCTTAAGAAGGCACAAAATGCAAGCTAGACATGGCAAGAACAATGTCATAGCATGCACGGATCAACTACAATAACATCGGCAAAATCGCAAACAAGTTGACGATCTGCCCAGATTCGCAACGAAGCAAAAGTAGAGCTTGATTGACTCAATCTAGGTTGATCCATAATTGCAAACAAATACATGGATGGATAGAGCACTACAATATTAACAAAACATCCTTACTGATCATTTCAAAAGAGGCACGGATCACTAGAAAACAACACGAACATATGGCATCACGAGATAAACAGCTCCAGGACTTGGTGAAAACTACAAAGTCCCTGAAAACAGAATTAGCAAGTGCACCACTTTGCAAGCTTGCACAAGTCACCACACACATCCTAAAAATACATGGGTTGTACCTCTGGAAAGATGACAAAACCCTTAACAAAACACATGTAGAACTCACGGGCATATCATGCACACAATAATCATGGCAAAAATGACAAAAGTGCTAAACGGAGTAACAGATCTGACAATTAACTCAAGTAGCCCTCTTCTAAAATCATTTCGGGCATCAAAATGAGCTCAAATGAAAATGATGCAATGGAACGAAATGATGTACTCTCTGAGATGAACATTTTGATATGCTATATGCATGAATCGGAGCTACAGATGCAAAGTTACGGAGCCATGAACATGAGCACTTGGACTGAAAATTCTGAGGACTTGGACGAAAAAAATCACCCCGAGATCTAGGGTTTGCACGGAAACCGAGGCGCGGCCGGATCTCGCCGGAACATGCTCGGGCTCCCGGAGCCGAAGGAGAGGCGGGGAGGTCCGGCGGGCGCGGGTGTGGGCCGGCGACGGAGATGGACGACCGGCGGGGTCGGCGGACGGCGGTGGCCGCGGTGGCGCGAGGCGACGATGGCGCCGGGGCGGGAAGTCCGGCGGCTGCGGCGCGGCCGGCGATGGCGGCTTGGCGGCGGCGCCTGGCGAAGGAGGCGGCGGGGCGCGGCTGAGAGGCGGCGGTCGAGGCGGTTGGCTTCGCGGCTCGCGGGGGCCGGCTTGGGCCTCCCGGGCCCGGCGGCGCGGCGATGCGGTCCCGCGGGGCCGCGGCCAATGGCGCGACGCCACGTGGCGGCGGAGGCGGAGTCCGGACGTGTCCGTCGGCGGGGAAAACGTACCGGCGACGCGCGATGACGAGATCTAGGGTTTGGGGCCGGGAGGAGACCCGGGATTTCGTGGAGGGATCTATTTATAGCCATAGAGGGAGCTAGGAGAGTCCAAATGAGGTGCGGTTTTCGGCCATCGCGATCATGATCGAACGCTCTAGATGATGGAGCAGAGTTTAGGTGGGTTTTGGGCCAAATTGGAGGGGTGTTGGGCTGCAACACACACGAGGCCTTTTCGGTCCCTCGGTTAACCGTTGGAGTATCAAACGAAGTCCAAATGGTACGAAACTTGACAGGCGGTCTACCGGTAGTAAACCAAGGCCGCTTGGCAAGTCTCGGTCCAATCCGGAAATGTTTAATCCCCACACACGAAAGAAAGCTAGAAATGACCACCGGAGGAGAACGAAGCGCCGGAATGCAAAACGGACAACGGGGAAAATGCTCGAATGCATGAGACGAACACATATGCAAATGCAATGCACATGATGACATGATATGAGATGCATGACAACGACAACAACACACGGAGACAAAAACCCGAACCCGAGGAAATAAATATAACTTAACGCCGGAAACGGCAAGAGTTGGAGTACAAATAGGGAAAGTTACATCCGGGGTGTTACAACACTCCACCACTACGAAAGATCTCGTCCCGAGATCTAGGACTGAAAGAACGCCGGGTACTCAGAACGGAGGTGATCCTCGCGTTCCCAGGTAGCTTCACGGTCGGAATGGTGTGACCACTTGACTTTGAGAAATTTGATTGACTTGTTGCGAGTCTTGCGTTCAGTCTCTTCAAGAATAGCAACTGGGTGCTCACGATAAGAGAGATCTTCTTGGAGCTCAATGTCCTCGAAGTTGACTGTGCGGTCAGGAGTCTTGAAGCACTTTCGAAGCTGAGAGACATGGAACACGTCATGAACATTTGCAAAGTTTGAAGGAAGCTCGAGTTGATAGGCGAGGTCGCCTCTCTTGCTGACAATCTTGAAAGGTCCCACGTATCTAGGGGCAAGCTTCCCTTTGATACCGAAGCGACGAGTACCTTTCATAGGAGAGACACGGAGGTAAACATGATCTCCGATCTCGAAAGCCAAATCACGGTGCTTACTATCATAGTAGCTCTTCTGGCGGGATTGGGCCTGCTTTGAGGTTATCACGAATGACTTTGCACATTTCTTCTGCCTCTGTGATTAAGTCATTACCCAAAAGCTGACGTTCACCAGTTTCAGACCAGTTGAGAGGGGTACGGCACTTCCTGCCATACAGAATTTCAAATGGGGCCTTGCCCGAACTTGCTTGAAAACTGTTGTTGTAGGAGAATTCAGCATAAGGAAGACAATCCTCCCACTTCATGCCGAAGGAGATCACACAAGCCCTGAGCATATCTTCAAGAATCTTGTTGACACACTCGACTTGACCGCTAGTTTGAGGATGGAAAGCTGTGCTGAAGCGGATGTTCGTGCCCATAGCCTTCTGAAAAGAATCCCAAAACTTCGAGGTAAAGATGCTGCCACGGTCTGAAGAGATCACTTGTGGAATACCGTGTAGAGAGACAATTCAAGAGGTATAGAGTTCTGCCAATTGAGCTGCAGTGATCGACTCTTTGATAGGCAGAAAGTGAGCCACTTTGGTGAGTTTGTCGATGACAACAAATATAGCATCATTGCCACGCTTGGACTTTGGAAACCCAGTCATGAAGTCCATCTCAATGTGGTCAAACTTTCATTCTGGAATGGCAAGAGGTTGGAGGAGACCAGCTGGCCTTTGGTGTTCTTCCTTCACTCTTCTGCAGACATCACATTCATTCACGAATTAAGCGATCTCGCGCTTCATTCGAGTCCACCAATAAGCTTTCTTAAGGTCCTGATACATCTTCGTGCTCCCAGGGTGGATGGAGAGGAGAGAATTGTGAGCCTCGTTCATGATCACTTTACGGAGGTCACCTTTGGGCACAACAATACGATCCTCGAAGAAGAGAGTGTCCTTGTCATCAAGGCGGTAGCACTTGTACTTGGACTGGCTCTTGGCAATCCCAATCTTCACCTTTTTCACCATAGCATCAAGAAGCTGGGCTTGGCGAATCTGGTCTTCCAAGGTAGGAGAGACTTGAAGGTTGGCGAGGAAACCTTGAGGAACAACTTGCAGATTAAGTTTGTGGAAAGCTTCACAAAGCTCGGGTTGATAAGGCTTGAGAATCAGACTGTTGTAGTAAGCCTTCCTGCTCAATGCGTCAGCAATCACATTGGCCTTGCCTGGAGTATACTCGATGCTCGGATTATACTCTTGAATCATTTCGACCCAACGAGTTTGCCTGAGGTTGAGATTAGGCTGAGTGAAGATGTACTTGAGACTCTTGTGATCAGTGAAAATGTCCACTTTTCTTACCAATAGAAGATGTCTCCAAGTCAAAAGAGCATGCACAACTGCCGCCAACTCAAGATCATGAGTGGGGTAGTTCTTCTCATTAGGCTTTAACTGGCGAGATGTATAAGCAACAACTTTCTTCTCTTGCATGAATACTGCGCCAAGACCTTGGATAGAGGCATCACAAAAAACCTCGTACGGTTTGGATTCATCAGGCGGAGTCAGAACTGGAGCAGTGATCAATTTCTCTTTCAAAGTGTTGAAAGCAATGTCACACTCCGGAGACCAAACGTACTTGACGTGCTTCTGGAGAAGATTAGAGAGAGGCTTTGCGATCTTAGAAAAGTTTTCAATCAATCTTCGGCAATAGCTTGCGAGACCGAGAAAACTGCGGAGTTGCTTCACGTTCTGAGGAGGTTCCCAATTCACAATTGCAGACACCTTCTCAGGATTCACGGCAATGCCCTTGGCAGAGATGATATGACCAAGATAAAGAACCTCATCAAACCAAAATTCACACTTGGAGAACTTGGCGTAGAACTGATGTTCCCTGAGCTTATCAAGAACCAAACACAAGTGCTTGGCATGATCTTCCTTGTTCTTCGAGAAAACCAGAATGTCGTCGAGATAGACCAAAACGAAGTCATTGGTGTAGGCGTTGAAGATGAAGTTCATCATGCGAGAGAACGTCAGAGGAGCGTTGACGAGACCAAAAGACATGACAGTGTATTCATATGAACCAAAGCTTGTTCCGAATGCTGTCTTGGGAATATCTTCTTCACGAATGCGAATCTGGTGATAACCCATACGGAGATCAAGCTTGGAGAATACTTGGGCACCTTTGAGTTGTTCGAATAGCTCATTGATGTTGGGAAGTGGGTATTTGTTCTTGATGGTCTTCTTGTTCACTGGACGGTAATCAACACAAAGTTGGTCCGTTCCATCCTTCTTCTTCACAAAAAGAACACCACAACCCCACGGAGAAGAACTAGGCCGGATGAGACCCATTTTCTCTTGAATATCGAGTTGCTTCTTCAGCTCCTTCAACTCTTCAGGTCCGAGCTTGTAAGGACGTTTGCACACAGGTTCCGTGCCAGGCTCAAGATCAATAACGAATTCAACTGGCCAGTGCGGAGGCATTCCTGGAAGCTCTTCTGGAAAGATGTCTTGATATTCGCAAACGACTGGAATTTGCGAAATAGCATCCAATTCACCCTTCTCATTGAGAGAAAACATACGGATTGTATTATCCTGAGCGGCAAAGACAATTACATCCTCAGACGAATGAGTCAATTGAATCTGCCTGGCAGCATAATCAAGATGTGCCTTGTGCTTAGAAATCCAATCCATTCCGAGAATAAGATCAATATCCGAGTTACCAAGAACAATTGGGGAAGAAAGGAACTTGTAGTCACCCAATGTGATAGTAACCTCCGGGACGCAGGTGTTAGCTGTCATCTGCTTGCCCGGTGACACAATTTGCAAGGAACTTTGCAGATACTGATAATCACACTCATACTTTGATGCAAAAGGTTTGGAAATGAAGCAATGCGATGCACCCGTGTCAAAAAGAACTTTTGCAGGAATATCATTAACAGGAAGGTTACCCATGATCACATCTGACGAGTCCTCTGCCTGAGCTGCATTCACCATATTGACCCTGGCATGCTTGGGGTTATGCTTGACCATAGCTGTACTTGCCGATCTCACAGGAGGAGGAGGAAGACGCCTCTGGTTGAGACACTTGTTGGCATAGTGACCCTTCTGTTGGCACTTGTTGCACGTGACCTCTGAAAGCGGATGGTGATACGGAGCACTCGATCTTGGAGGTTGAGACGAAGTCTTGTTCTGAAAGCCAGGGTTGGGTGGGTGGGAAGAACCACTGCCACCTTTGCTCTTCTGCTGATACGGCTGACGGAACGGAGGAGGAGGAAGCCAAAACTTCTGCTGCTTGGCCACTTGAGTAGAGGAAGGAGTGACATCTCTGACTCGCTTCTTGGAAGCACACACCTCAACTGAGCAGCCTCTTGCTTCAGTGCCATGTTGTAGAACTCATCGTACCTCAAGGGCTCAAAGAGGACAAGACCGAGCTGAATTTCTTCTCTGAGACCACCCCTGAACTGATATATCATGCTCTTCTCATCAGGTACGTCCTGCTTGGCAAAGCGGGCGAGCTTCTGAAACAACTTGTTGTAGTCATAGACAGACAAAGAGCCTTGCTTCAGATTGCGGAATTCCTCACGCTTGCTTTCAACCACGCTCTGGGAATATGATGAGCTCGGAAATCTCGACGGAAATCATCCCAAGTGATAACACGTCCACCTCTGGAATCCTTGTACTACTGGAACCATTCTGTAGCTTGATCTTTGAGTTGGAAGGAAGCGAACTTGACAAAGTCCTCAGGCCTGACGTTACTGCACTCGAAATGCTTGCACAGATCCACAAGCCAATCGTCAGCATCAGTTGCCTCAACACAATTGCTGAAAGTCTTTGGCCCGTTAGCAAGGAACTGGTTGAGTGTAGCAAAGTGACTCTGATTGCTGCCTTGATTCCCTTGGTTGCCTTGATTGCGCTCTTGAAGAATTTGCATGATCAACTGTGTGTTTGCATTGGTTGCGTCCATCACAGCTTGCCATGCCTCTGGAGGAGGTGGAGGTGGTGGCGGATCAGGATTCGGAGTCGTGCGCGTTGGAGGAGCCATCCTGAAGAGGTTGACCACCATTAGCACATTGATAGACAAATATTGAAGCTGAATCCAACGGAATGAAAATTGCAACATATAGTCTTCACATCCGAACAAAATGAACGAATGCATTCCTCTTGAAATGGTCACATATCCATAAATTGAGAAGCCACGTAGAATTAAGGTAGAGAAATAAATTAACAAGGTACGGATCAAGAACGAATAATCGGTAAGAAATCCCAATCTCAAACCAAATACCGTGGAAGAAGAACTAGAGCTACTAGAATTCCCACCTATGAAATTCCCGAACCTTTTGGTTATGCAATCAGGTGTTGGGGATACAGGGGAAGCATAATATCTCACCCAAACTAGCAAATCCTACATCCAACTGTATCCATCCTTCAACACATAACAAAGAAAAACTTCGGAAACCATCTACCTCAACCTTCGAAAAGCATCCGTTATACAAGTTATGGCGATACTCCCGAACTCCCGCCCCAGTACTGGGTGGCGTCGAGGTTATCTCACCAACGAACTGCATAAAAGAGATTTTCGATGTCGACGTACTAAACTCAGGTATTCCAGAACTGCAACGATAAAATTATGATGACAACACCTCAGAGCTCAACTCCCCAGGACACTACCACTAAACCCCTGACAGGAGGCACCAAGACAATGTTCTCATCATAAACCCATCGGAACGATTCCAAGATACCCGCGTGATCCTAAAATTTTTTTTAGTGAAATTTGAGAAGAGAAGAGTCAAAACTCTACGTCAGGATGCCTTACCAGAGCGATGAGGAGACTGGAAAGTAAAAAGAATTCCTAATATCTCCGATATATAATTCCTAAAAGACTCAAAACATTTTTCTAGACACAACTTGGCTGCTAAAAACGATCAAGCAATGGGGCTCCTAAGGTCGGGGAAGGCTCTGATTACCAACTTATAACACCCTCAATGCGACTATAGCTCCCACGTGTCGAGGCACGACTTAGAGACATAATCGCATTGAAGGCATATGTCGCAAGTTAGGCAATCTTCACAACATCCCATGTAATATGATAAAAAAGGGAGATAACATAGTTGGCTTACACTCGCCACGTCAATCAAGTACATTAATAACATTACATCATCCAAACACTCATGGCCCGACTACGGCGCCAAAATAAAAGAGAACCCAACATGCGACACGGTCCCAATCACCCCCAACTGGGCACCACTACTGATCATCGGGAAAGGAAACATAGTAACGTTGAGAGTCTTCGTCGAACTCCCACTTGAGCGCATACGCATCTCCTGGAGTGGAATCATCAGGCCCTGCATCTGGTGTAATAGTAATCTGTGAGCCACAGGGACTCAGCAATCTCGCACCCTCGCGATCAAGACTATTTAAGCTTATAGGTATGGCAAGGTAAATATATGGAGCTACAGCAAGCGGCTAGCAAGTATGGTGGCTAACATATTCGCAAAAGAGAGCGAGAAGAGAAGGCAAAGCACGAGCGAGAAACTAGAGAGCAACCTACGCAAACATTACTCCAACACCGTGTCCACTTCCCGGACTCCGCCGAGAAGAGGCCATCACGGTAACACACACGGTTGATTCATTTTTTTACTAAGTTAAGGTTCAAGTTATCTACAACTGGACATTAACAAATTCCCATCTGCCCATAACCGCCGGCACGGCTTTCGAAAGTTCAATCCCTGCAGGGGAGTCCCAACTTAGCCCATGACAAGCTCTCACGGTCAACAAAGGAATAGACCTCCTCCCAAGGCGTTCCAATCAGACTCGGTATCTCGGTAATTCAAGACACTTCGACAGGTTAAAACAAGACCAGCAACACCGCCCGAATGTGCCGACAAATCCCGATAGGAGCTGCACATATCTCTTTCTCAGGGCACACTCAGATGAGCGCTCCATACAACTAAAACCAAACCTCGAGTTTCCTCGAGGGGGCGCTGCACAGGACTCTAGTTTGGACCAACACTCAGAGGAGCACTGGCCCGGGGGGGTTTAAAATAAGATGACCCGCGGGCTCCGGAAACCCGAGGGAAAAAGAGGCTAGGTGGCAAATGGTAAGACCAAGGTTGGGCATTGCTGGAAGAGCTTTAATCAAGGCGAACTATCAAGGGGTTCCCATTATAACCCAACCGCGTAAGGAACGCAAAATCCGGGAACATAACACTGATATGACGGAAACTAGGGCGGCAAGAGTGGAACAAAACACTAGGCGAGAGGCCGAGCCTTCCACCCTTTACCAAGTGTATAGATGCATTAAGATAACATAGCAATATAGTGATATCCCAACAATTATATAAAAGATGCTCCAAGAAGGAACGGCCTCCGATCTTCACCTGCATCTAGCAACGCTATAAGAGGGGCTGAGCAAAGCGATAACATAGCCAATCAACGGTTTGCTAGGACAATGGTGGGTTAGAGGTTTGAATGGCAATTTGGGAGGCTTGCAAGCAAGTGGTAGGCATCATAGCAATGTCATAGCAAAAGAGCGAGCAAACTAGCATAGCAAAGATAGTAGTGATTTCGAGGGTATGATCATCTTGCTTGCACAGTTGTCAGAGTTGACTGGATCCTCGAAAGCAAACTCAATGGGCTCCTCGTTAGCAAACTCGTCTCCCGGATCTACCCAAACAAGACAAACAAGCAACAAGGATACAATCAACCACGTGCAAACTCAAACAACACAATGCAAATATGATATGCTATGCGGGATGCGATGCGGGATGCAAAATGCAAGATATGACAGGAAATGCATGAACCTGGCCTCAACTTGGAAAACCAAGTGTGCCACTGGAAAGATGAGATGAAATCGCTTGAAAACGATATAAAGAACGCCGGAATCGGAGTTGCGGTTTGGAAATGGCAAGCGATTCAAAAATGACACCGGTCTGCGATTTACAGCAAGTAGGCATCTAAATGCAATGAGATGAACATGCTACAGCACCCAAACATGACAACAAAATAGATGGCAGGGATGCACACTAGATGCTTAACAAAAGTCTAGCACTGAGATACGCCCAATTCATCCATTAGGAGGTTCGAACAAGCATGGCAAAAACGCAAATGGTAAAATAGATCTCAGACTTACTGAAATTAACACTTGTCTGGAATTTCAGATCATATAGCCCTCTTCGGAGTAACAAAACAACATGCTACAGGACCTGAACATGACAAAGAAAGACATGGCATGGAGCTACTCAACAAGCTTAACAAAAGTCCCTTAGTGACCTTGAGCCAAAAGGGATCACAAAATATACTAACAAGCACACGAACATAGCAAAAACATAATCAGTTTTCAGACTTAGTGAAAACTGGGACATGCTGAAACATAACTCACGAAGGCATGTTTACGAGCTCGATGCACTCACCACGGTGCAAGTCATGGCAAGAAAAGCATACATCCCTTAATAAGGCACAAAATGCAAGCTATACATGGCAAGAACAATGTCATAGCATGCACGGATCAACTACAATAACATCGGCAAAATCGCAAACAAGTTGATGATCTGCCCAGATTCGCAACGAAGCAAAAGTAGAGCTTGATTGACTCAATCTAGGGTGCTCCATAATTGCAAACAAAGACATGGATGGATAGATCACTACAATATTAACAAAACATCCTTACTGATCATCCCCAAAAGAGGCACGGATCACTAGGAAACAACACGAACATATGGCATCACGAGATAAACAGCTGCAGGACTTAGTGAAAACTACTAAGTCCCTGAAAACCGAATTAGCAAGTGCACCACTTTGCAAGCTTGCACAAGTCACCACACACATCCTAAAAATACATGGGTGGTACCTCTGGAAATATGACAAAACCCTTAACAAAACACATGTAGAACTCACGGGCATATCATGCACACAATAATCATGGCAAAAATGACAAAAGTGCTAAACGGAGTAACAGATCTGACAATTAACTCAAGTAGCCCTCTTCTAACAGCATTTCGGGCATCAAGATGAGCTCAAATGAAAATGACGCAATGGAATGAAATGATGTACTCTCTGAGATGAACATTTTGATATGCTATATGCATGAATCGGAGCTACAGAAGCAAAGTTACGGAGCCATGAACATGAGCACTTGGACTGAAAATTCCGAGGACTTAGACGAAAATAATCACCCTGAGATCTAGGGTTTGCACAGAAACCGAGGCGCGGCCGGATCTCGCCGGAACAGTGCTCGGGGCTCGCCGGAGCCGAAGGAGAGGCGGGGAGGTCCGGCCGGGCGTGGGTGGTGGTGGCCGGCGACGGAGAGGACGACCGGCGGGGTCGGCGGCGGCGGTGGCCCGCGGTGGCGGCGAGGCGACGATGGCGCCGGGCGGCGAGGTCCGGCGGCTGCGGCGCGGCGGCGATGGCGGCTTGGCGGCGGGGCGCGGCTGAGGAGGCGGCGGGCGAGGCGGCTCGGCTCGCGGGCTCGCGGGGGCCGGCCTTGGGCCTCCCGGGCCCGGCGGCGCGGTGATGCGGCCCCGCGGGGCGCGGCCAACAGCGTAACGCCATGTGGCGGCGGAGGCAGAGTCCGGACGTGTCCGTCGGCGGGGAAAACGTCCGGCGGCGTGCGATGACGAGATCTAGGGTTTGGGGAGGGAGGAGACCCGGGATTTCGTGGAGGGATCTATTTATAGCCATAGAGGGAGCTAGGAGAGTCCAAATGGGGTGCGGTTTTCAGCCACGCGATTGTGATTGAACGATCTAGATGATGGAGCAGAGTTTAGTGGGTTTTGGGCCAAATTCGAGGGGTGTTGGGCTGCAACACACACGAGGCCTTTTCGGTCCCTCGGTTAACCGTTGGAGTATCAAACGAAGTCCAAATGGTACGAAACTTGACAGGCGGTCTACCGGTAGTAAACCAAGGCCGCTTGGCAAGTCTCGGTCCAATCCGGAAATGTTTAATCCCCACACACGAAAGAAAGGTAGAAATGACCACCGGAGGAGAACGGAGCGCCGGATTGCAAAACGGACAATGGGAAAAATGCTCGGATGCATGAGACGAACACGTATGCAAATGAAATGCACATGATGACATGATATGAGATGCATGACAACGACAACAACACACGGAGACAAAAACCTGAACCCAAGGAAATAAATATAACTTAACACTGGAAATGGCAAGAGTTGGAGTACAAATAGGGAAAGTTACATCCGGGGTGTTACAGCTTCACATGTAGATCCCGCCACAACGCTTTGCTTGCAACTGCACCAGCTTACTGCCCCACCATTCAAAATATACACGTATCCGGTTTGTGACTTAGAGTCATCCAGATCTGTGTCGAAGCTAGCGTCGACGTAACCCTTTACGACGAGCTCTTCGTCATCTCCATAAACGAGAAACATGTCCTTAGTCCTTTTCAGGTACTTCAGGATATTCTTGACCGCTGTCCAGTGTTCCTTGCCGGGATTGCTTTGGTACCTTCCTACCAAACTTACGGCAAGGTTTACATCAGGTCTAGTACACTGCATGGCATACATAATAGACCCTATGGCTGAGGCATAGGGGATGACACTCATCTCTTCTACATCTTCTGCCGTGGTCGAACATTGAGCTGAGCTCAATTTCACACCTTGCAACACAGGCAAGAACCCCTTCTTAGACTGATCCATATTGAACTTCTTCAATATCTTATCAAGGTATGTGCTTTGTGAAAGACCTATGAGGCGTCTTGATATATCTCTATAGATCTTGATGCCTAATATATAAGCAGCTTCTCCAAGGTCCTTCATTGAAAAACTCTTATTCAAGTAGGCCTTAATGATGTCCAAAAGTTCTATATCATTTCCCATCAAAATTATGTCATCTACATATAATATGAGAAATGCTACAGAGCTCCCACTCACTTTCTTGTAAACGTAGGCTTCTCCATAAGTCTGCATAAACCCAAACACTTTGATCATCTCATCAAAGCGAATGTTCCAACTCCGAGATGCTTGCACCAGCCCATAAATCGAGCGTTGGAGCTTGCACACCTTGTCAGCATTCTTAGGATCAACAAAACCTTCCGGCTGCATCATATACAATTCTTCCTTAAGGAAACCATTAAGGAATGCCGTTTTGACGTCCATTTGCCATATCTCATAATCATAGAATGCGGCAATTGCTAACATGATTCGGACGGACTTTAGCTTCGCTACGGGTGAGAAAGTCTCATCGTAGTCAACCCCTTGAACTTGTCGATAACCCTTAGCGACAAGCCGAGCTTTATAGATGGTCACATTACCATCCGCGTTTGTCTTCTTCTTAAAGATCCATTTATTTTTTATGGCTCGCCGATCAACGGGCAAGTCAGTCAAAGTCCATACTTCATTTTCATACATGGATCCTATCTCGGATTTCATGGCTTCCAGCCATTTGTCGGAATCTGGGCCCGCCATCGCTTCTTCATAGTTCGAAGGTTCACCGTTGTCTAACAACATGATTTCCAAGACAGGGTTACCGTACCACTCTGGTGCGGAACGTGTCCTTGTGGACCTACGAAGTTTAGTAGGAGCTTGATCCGAAGTATCTTGATCATCATCATTAACTTCCTCTCTAATCGGTGCAGGCACCACAGGAACATTTTCCTGAGCTGCGCTACTCTCTGCTTCAAGAGGCAGTACTTCATCAAGCTCTACTTTCCTCCCACTTACTTCTTTCGAGAGAAACTCCTTCTCTAGAAAGGATCCATTCTTGGCAACGAAGATCTTGCCTTCGGATCTGAGGTAGAAGGTATACCCAATGGTTTCCTTAGGGTATCCTATGAAGACGCATTTTTCCGACTTGGGTTCGAGCTTTTCAGGTTGAAGTTTCTTGACATAAGCATCGCATCCCCAAACTTTTAGAAACGACAGCTTAGGTTTCTTCCCAAACCATAATTCATACTGTGTCGTCTCAACGGATTTCGATGGAGCCCTATTTAAAGTGAATGCGGCAGTCTCTAAAGCATAGCCCCAAAATGACAGTGGTAAATCGGTAAGAGACATCATAGATCGCACCATATCTAATAGAGTGCAATTACGATGTTCGGACACACCATTACGCTGAGGTGTTCCAGGCGGCGTGAGTTGTGAAACTATTCCACATTTTCTTAAGTGTGTGCCAAATTCGTGACTCAAGTATTCTCCCCCACAATCTGATCGCAAGAACTTGATTTTCCTGTCACGTTGATTCTCAACCTCACTCTGAAATTCCTTGAACTTTTCAAAGGTCTCAGACTTGTGTTTCATTAAATAGACATACCCATATCTACTCAAGTCATCAGTGAGGGTGAGAACATAACGATAGCCACCGCGAGCCTCAACACTCATTGGACCGCACACATCAGTATGTATGATTTCCAATAAGTTGGTTGCTCGCTCCATTGTTCCTGAGAACGGAGTCTTGGTCATTTTACCCATGAGGCATGGTTCGCACGTGTCAAATGATTCGTAATCAAGAGACTCTAAAAGTCCATCTGCATGGAGCTTCTTCATGCGTTTGACACCTATGTGACCAAGGCGGCAGTGCCACAAGTATGTGGGACTATCATTATCAACCTTACATCTTTTGGTATTCACACTATGAATATGTGTAGCATTACGCTCGAGATTCATTAAGAATAAACCATTCACCATCGGAGCATGACCATAAAACATATCTCTCATATAAATAGAACAACCATTATTCTCGGATTTAAATGAGTAGCCATCTCGAATTAAACGAGATCCTGATACAATGTTCATGCTCAAAGCTGGCACTAAATAACAATTATTGAGGTTTAAAACTAATCCCGTAGGTAAATGTAGAGGTAGCGTGCTGACGGCGATCACATCGACCTTGGAACCATTCCCGACGCGCATCGTCACCTCGTCCTTCGCCAGTCTCCGCTTATTCCGCAGCTCCTGCTTTGAGTTACAAATGTGAGCAACCGCACCGGTATCAAATACCCAGGAGCTACTACGAGTACTGGTAAGGTACACATAAATTACATGTATATCACATATACCTTTCGTGATGCTGGCCTTCTTGTCTGCTAAGTATTTGGGGCAGTTCCGCTTCCTGTGACCACTTCCCTTGCAATAAAAACACTCAGTCTCGGGCTTGGGTCCATTCTTTGGCTTCTTCCCGGCAGCTTGCTTACCGGGCGCGGCAACTCCCTTGCCGTCCTTCTTGAAGTTCTTCTTACCCTTGCCTTTCTTGAACTTAGTGGTTTTATTCACCATCAACACTTGATGTTCCTTTTTGACTTCTACCTCTGCTGATTTCAACATTGAATATACCTCAGGAATGGTCTTTTCCATCCCCTGCATATTGAAGTTCATCACAAAGCTCTTGTAGCTTGGTGGAACCGACTGAAGGATTCTGTCAATGACCGCGTCATCTGGGAGATTAACTCCCAGCTGAGTCAAGCGGTCATGCAACCCAGACATTTTGAGTATGTGCTCACTAACAGAACTATTTTCCTCCATCTTACAACTGAAGAATTTGTTAGAGACTTCATATCTCTCGACCCGGGAATGAGCTTGGAAAACCATTTTCAGCTCTTCAAACATCTCATATGCTCCGTGTCGCTCAAAACGCTTTTGGAGCCCCGGTTCTAAGTTGTAAAGCATGCCGCACTGAACGAGGGAGTAATCATTAGCACGTGTCTGCCAAGCGTTCATAACGTCTTGTTCTGCAGGGTAAGCAGGTGCTTCACCTAGCGGTGCTCGTAGGACATAATCTTTCTTGGCAGCTATGAGGATGATCCTCAGGTTTCGGACCCAGTCCGTATAGTTGCTGCCATTGTCTTTCAGCTTGGTTTTCTCTAGGAACACGTTGAAGTTGAGGACAACGTTGTCCATTTGATCTACAAGACATATTGTAAAGATTTTAGACTAAGTTCATGATACTTAAGTTCATCTAATCAAATTATTTAATGAACTCCCACTCAGATAGACATCCCTCTAGTCATCTAAGTATAACATGATCCGAGTTAACTAGGCCGTGTCCGATCATCACGTGAGACGGACTAGTCAACATCGGTGAACATCTTCATATTGATCGTATCTTCTATACGACTCATGCTCGACCTTTCGGTCTTATGTGTTCCGAGGCCATGTCTGTACATGCTAGGCTCGTCAAGTCAACCTAAGTGTTTGCATGTGTAAATCTGTCTTACACCCGTTGTATGTGAACGTTGGAATCTATCACACCCGATCATCACGTGGTGCTTCGAAACAACGAACTGTCGCAACGGCGCACAGTTAGGGGGAACACTTTCTTGAAATTATTATGAAGGATCATCTTATTTACTACCGTCGTTCTAAGTAAACAAGATGCAAAAACATGATAAACATCACATGCAATCAAATAATAGTGACATGATATGGCCAATATCATATAGCTCCTTTGATCTCCATCTTGGGCTCCATGATCATCTTGTCACCGGCATGACACCATGATCTCCATCATCGTGTCTCCATGAAGTTGCTCGCCAACTATTACTTCTACTACTATGGCTAACACGTTTAGCAATAAAGTAACGTAATTTACATGGCGTTTCTCAATGACAGGCATGTCATACAAAAATAAAGACAACTCCTATGGCTCCTACCGGTTGTCATACTCATCGACATGCAAGTCGTGATTCCTATTACAAGAACATGATCTCATACATCACATATATCATTCATCATTCATCACAACTTTGGCCATATCACATCACATGACACTTGCTGCAAAAAACAAGTTAGACGTCCTCTAATTGTTGTTGCAAGTTTTACGTGGCTGCAATAGGGTTCTAGCAAGAACGTTTTCTTACCT
Source organism: Triticum aestivum (assembly GCF_018294505.1). Taxonomy (NCBI): domain Eukaryota; kingdom Viridiplantae; phylum Streptophyta; class Magnoliopsida; order Poales; family Poaceae; genus Triticum; species Triticum aestivum. The sequence goes on along the minus strand of NC_057794.1, from coordinate 386,137,303 downwards.
ACGCCAAAACCACAACGTGAATTGCCAATTTCTATTTACCCTTCATAAGGACCCTGTTCATCGAATCCAATCCGACTAAAGTGGGAGAGACAGACACCCGCCAGCCACCTTATGCAACTAGTGCATGTCAGTCGGTGGAACCGGTCTCACGTAAGCGTATGTGTAAGGTTGGTCCGGGCCGCTTCATCCCACGATGCTGCCGAATCAAGATAAGACTAGTAATAGCAAGCAAATTGACAATATCGACGCCCACAACTACTTTGTGTTCTACTCGTGCATAGTAACTACGCATAGACCTAGCTCATGATGCCACTGTTGGGGAACGTTGCAGAAAATAAAAAATTTCGTACGTTTCACCAAGATCAATCTATGGAGTCAACTAGCAACGAGAGGAGAGTGCATCTACATACCCTTATAGATCGCGAGCGGAAGCGTTCAAGAGAACGGGGATGATGGAGTCGTACTCATCGTGATCCAAATCACCGATGACCAAGTGCCGAACGGACGGCACCTCCGCGTTCAACACACGTACAGAGTGGATGACGTCTCCTCCTTCTTGATCCAGCAAGGGGGAAGGAGAGTTCGACGAAGATCCAGCAGCACGATGGCGTGCTGGTGGATGCAGCAGTGATCGCAGCAGGGCTTCGCCGAGCTTCTGCGAGAGGGAGAGGTGTAGCAGGGGAGAGGGAGGCGCCAAGACTTGAGGTGTTGCTGCCCTCCCTCTCCCCCCCTTTATATAGGCCCCCTAGGGGGGTGCGCCAGCCCTAGGAGATGGGACCTCCTAGGGGGGCGGCGGCCAAGGGGGTGGAGTACCCCCAAGGCAAGTGGAGGCGCCCCCTCCCCTAAGGTTCCCAACCCTAGGCGCATGGGGGGGCCCAAGGGGGGGCGCACCAGCCCACCAGGGGCTGGTTCCCCTCCCCACTTCAGCCCATGGGGCCTTCCGGGATGGGTGGCCCCACCCGGTGGACCCCCGGGACCCTTCCGGTGGTCCCGGTACAATACCGGTGACCCCCGAAACTCTCCCGATGGCCGAAACTGCACTTCCTATATATAATTCTTCACCTCCGGACCATTCCGGAACTCCTCGTGATGTCCGGGATCTCATCCGGGACTCCGAACAACTTTCGGGTTACTGCATACTCATATCTCTACAACCCTAGCGTCACCGAACCTTAAGTGTGTAGACCCTACGGGTTCGGGAGACATGTAGACATGACCGAGACGGCTCTCCGGCCAATAACCAACAGCGGAATCTGGATACCCATGTTGGCTCCCACATGCTCCTCGATGATCTCATCGGATGAACCACGATGTCGAGGATTCAAGCAACCCCGTATACAATTCCCTTTGTCAATCGGTACGTTACTTGCCCGAGACTCGATCGTCGGTATCCCAATACCTTGTTCAGTCTTGTTAGCGGCAATTCACTTTACTCGTACCGTAATGCATGATCCCGTGATCAACCACTTGATCACTTTGAGCTCATTATGATGATGCATTACCGAGTGGGCCCAGAGATACCTCTCCATCATACGGAGTGACAAATCCCAGTCTCGATTCGTGCCAACCCAACAAACACTTTCGGAGACACCTGTAATGTACCTTTATAGTCAGCCAGTTACTTTGTGATGTTTGGTACACCCAAAGCACTCCTATGGTATCCGGGAGTTGCACAATCTCATGGTCTAAGGAAATGATGCTTGACATTCAGAAAAGCTACAACAAATGAACTACACGATCTTTGAGCTAAGCTTAGGATTGGGTCTTGTCCATCACATCATTCTCCTAATGATGTGATCCCGTTATCAATGACATCCCCATGTCCATAGCCAGGAAACCATGACTATCTGTTGATCAACGAGCTAGTCAACTAGAGGCTCACTAGGGACACATTGTGGTCTATGTATTCACACATGTATTACGATTTCCGGATAATACAATTATAGCATGAATAATAGACAATTATCATGAACAAGGAAATATAATAATCATTTTATTATTGCCTCTAGGGCATATTTCCAACAGTACGTGCATCTTGCGTGCACCTCTTCTCTTCGTGCATGTCCCCCACCTACGTGGGTGTGTGTGAGAGAGATACAAACCTAGACAGATGGCGTGTGCATTCGTGAGTGTTTTTTGTTTTGGGGGGGTGATTTCGTGAATGTATTTGTGCGAATATGTGTCGATGACATCTCAAACAAAATTTTGCATGTAATGTGTGTGAAATAGAGGCATATCTATATCATATAGAGAGGGCCAAAGGGGGTGATCCATGAGAAGAGAGGGAGGGGTCATAGATATCGATAGAGTCAAAGAGAGGATCAAGTGGGTGGGTGTGAGATGGATGAAGAGAGCCATCAAAATTGTCTATGTGCAAGTCAAAGATATAGGGCGACTGACCTACCAGAACGTCAGAGGGCACAGGGCAAGTTTGTGTGTGGCAGGGAGACATGACTAGAGCGCTCGATGTATCGGTGTGTGTGGGGGGGGAGGGGGAGGCAGAGGCCTAACTAGAGAGGTAGAACGACTCATATTTGTGTTGAGAAGGAGAGACCCAGCTATGTGTTGAGGGAGATGGGTCGACATCCATACATAACTGAAGGACGGGAAATAGGTTGGGACAGAGACAGAGATAGAGAGAGAGACAGAGAGAGAGAGAGAGGAGAGAGGGAGGGAGGGAGAGGGGTAGAGTGCTGGATGGGTGATGGAGTTGCTTCTCGAAGATGGTGGGAGAGGCCTACTAGACAAACTGAGGGTAGAACTGCAATATTATCAATGAGAGTGGGGATGTGTTTCTATGTGTGCCTATGCATGATAGATCTGTCGGGACGCATGCATGGATGATGAAGGGGAACCATGTGTTTGCTAAGCAAACCTAACTAGATCGGTAGATCAATTGTTATTTGTCGGAGGAAGGGAGAGACATAACTAATGAGGTAGATCGATCAAGATGTGGGGAAAAACGAGTTATAAGGACCTAGCTAGCTATATGTATAGCGGGAGATCAGTCGGTGTACATCCATTTGTTAGAGGCAAATAAGGCCCAGCGAGACGGATAGACAAAGAGAATGGAGCTAGGAGGTGGTGCGATAGGCCGAGCTACTAGCTAGATAGGGGAAGGAGTATGCGGTTGTGAGATCGATGAAAAGAGGGGCGAGAGTTTACATGTGTGTGGGACCATATGAGAGACACGAGGCATGGACACAGAAAGGAGGAGATGGAAGGTGCGTGTGTATGTATGTGGTAGGCAGACACTGGAGAGGTTTATCGATCGATGTGTGTTGGAAAGGAGTTGTGGAGACAGTGGGAGAACGACCTAAAGAAAAAAATTAATGTGCACGATGGATATAATGCTGAGGGAGGGGGAGGGCGAGGAGGGCGTGTGCATGCACGAGAGAAATTTAGTGCTAGCTACAAAGGTTAGAGGATTTTGTGGGTGTAAGAGACTAACAAAGATCATAATTTGATATGAAAGTGGATTCATATATTTGAATAGGAGATCATAGTGTTATCAACATATGCATGCATGAATATAGCGGTGATACGCGTATTGTGGTTTTGCACATGTTATACCATAATGTGATAATGCATGGTGTTTGCAACTCACAGCTAAATGTCGAACAATCTAAACCATACTATATATTGAACAATCTCACATTTTATTTGAATTTGTGATAATGTGTGGCGTTTGTAGCTTACAACTAAATATCGAACAATCTAAACAATACTATATATCGAACAATCTCACATTTTATTTGAATTTGTGGTAATGTGTGGTTTTTGCAACTCACATCTAAATACTTGTAGGTGTAGGGGGCGGGGCACCATACATTATGTGATAAACACATTATACATATGAGACATGGTTTAGATTATGAAGATCTAGCTAGAGCTTGAAATGTACTGTGATTTGAAATTAACATAAAGTGGATTCAAAAATCGAGTTCGAGATCATATAGTACACATAGTTCATATCTAACTCGAGAGTAATCATGTGGTGTGCTGTGAAGATAATACACAAACGATGGTTTGACTTGACAATAATGATGAATGTAGATCTTATTAAAATAGAGAAACGAATTCAAATGGTTTGACTTCACAACAATCATTATTGTAGATCGTATTCAAATAGAGAAACGAATTCAAATTTAGTTCATATTGAAGCGATAGTATATATGTTTGGAATGCACTAAAACATTCATTTGAGTAGCAGGTTGCATGCATTATACACGTAGCAAAATATTTTAATTGAACATAACATGAATTCAAAGTTTTGAATGACATTTGTAGTGCGAATTGATTTGGTACAGTACACAGGACTAGACTCTCTTGTGTGCTGCGAATTTATTTCTTTTTGTTTTTTTGTCAACGGAAGTGCGAATTGATTTGGTACAATACACATTGGGCTTGTCCGGAAATTTCAACATGGACCTTGTTACCCCGAAATATTTAAGATATATCTTTGTATCGTTGTGCTCCGACAACTCCCTCCATCTGAACGCATGCCTTGCTATTCCAAAATTACAACGCGCGTGAAAACTTCCACCTCCTGTGAAATCCCAACACGTGAAATGCCCGTGATACCCCTGAACCGAAAGAAGCGCCCAGCTCATATCGGTGGCGGTACTTTTGTAACTTACCCCACATTTCAGACAAGCGCGTCCCTAAGCCATGGTTCCCCACTCCCATCCCATCCGCCCACCCATTCGTACACCGAGGCCGCAAAAACCCGCGAAGCCCCACACCCTCCTCCGTCCGCCACCCAGCCGAAGCATCTTCCCTGACGACGTTGTCCACAACAACACCTCGACGTCCCTCATCCACCATACCAGATGAGGATCCATCTCGATCTCGTCTTCCCGCCGGTTCAGCCACCCCGTCCTCCACCTCCAAGGAGTTGCCCCGATGTTCCCCTCGTCTTTCGTGCCACCTCCATTCCCACACCACCGTCTTCACCCGCACCACCGGAAGAGCATCATCATCATCATTTCCTCGGATGAAGCTGAGGCCTAATCGGCGCCACCAAAGAGGTTGTACACTAATTGCCGCATTTTCTTCTTGAATCGATCTCACGGTGCTGCCGGGATCGGTCCCGAGCCGACCCGGCGCGGCTCCATCCACGGCGGCATCGTCGGCCACTTCCTCCACGGTGTCGCTCCCCTGGCGGCGACGTCCACATCAGTAGGAGCTGCTGCTGCTTTAGCTCTCGCTCGCACTGCTGCTCTGCTCTTGCTCTCGGTCCCCTGCTTGGTCTTCTCTTGCTATTGCTCTTGCTCTTGCTCGCATTGCTGCTCGCGCTCTTGCTCTTGCTTGTGATGCTGCTCCGATTTAGCTACACTTCAGTCGACTGAATCGACTTTTAGGTCAGTCAATTTTCAGGGGGTGGGGGGCTTGCCAGAGTTAAGGAAGAACCAGCCACGGCGGGGAGGGGGGCTCACCAGAGAGGTACCCCACTGCCTATTTTATGGTTCAGGGTGGGGGTGGTGGTCGCGCGGGTGGTGGGGCGGTAGCGTGGGGATCGCCGGAGAAAAAGCTCAGCACGGGGGGGGGGGGGCCTAGAGGGATGGCCGGGGCGGCGGCGGACCGACAGGGGGGAGGGGTTTCGGGGCGGGCGGGGCGGCGCACCGCCGGCCGCGGGCGGCGGAGGGCGGTGGTTTGGTCGTGGTGGCTGACGGCTCAGGGGGGTGGAGGTTGAAGTTGAACTGCAGGCTGATACGTCTCCAACGTATCCATAATTTTTCATTGCTCCATGCTATATTATCTACAGTTTTGGACTATATTGGGCTTTATTTTCCACTTTTATATTATTTTTGGGACTAACCTATTAACCGAAGGCCCAGCCCAGAATTGTTGTTTTTTGCCTATTTCAGTGTTTCGGATAAACAGAATATCAAACGGAGTCCAAACGGAATAAAATCTTCAGAAACGTGATTTTCTCACCGAACGTGATCCAGGAGACTTGGACCCTACTGCAAGGGATCAAAGAGGTGGTCACGAGGGTGGGGGGCGCCCCCCCTAGGGCACGCCCCCTGCCTCGTGGGCCCCTCGGTGCTCCACCGACGTACTCCTTCCTCCTATATAGACACACATACCCCCAAATGATTAGAATAGGAGCCAAAAACCTAATTCCACCGCCGCAACTTTCTGTATCCACGAGATCCCATCTTGGGGCCTGCTCCAGAGCTCCGCCGGAAGAAGGCCGTCATCACGGAGGGCTTCTACATCATCCTAGCCCCTCCGATGAAGTGTGAGTAGTTTACCTCAGACCTTTGGGTCCATAGTTAGTAGCTAGATGGCTTCTTCTCTCTCTTTGTATCTCAATACAAAGTTCTCCCCCTCTCTTGTGGAGATCTATTCGATGTAATCTTCTTTTTGTGGTGTGTTTGTTGAGACCGATGAATTGTGGGTTTATGATCAAGTCTATCTATGAATAATATTTGAATCTTCTATGAATTCTTTTATGCATGATTGGTTATCTTTGCAAGTCTCTTCGAATTATCCGTTTGGTTTGGCCAACTAGATTGGTAGTTCTTGCCATGGGAGAAGTGCTTAGCTTTGGGTTCGATCTTGCGGTGTCCTTACCCAGTGACAGAAGGGGCAGCAAGGCACGTATTGTATAATTGCCATCGAGGATAACAAGATGGGGTTTATTTCATATTGCATGAATTTATCTCTCTACATCATGTCATCTTGCTTAAGGAGTTACTCTGTTTTTAACTTAATACTCTAGATGCATGCTGGATAGCAGTCGATGAGTGGAGTAATAGTAGTAGATGCAGACTCGTTTCGATCTACTTGTCACGGACGTGATGCCTATATACATGATCATGCCTAGATATTCTCATAATTATGCTCAATTCTATCAATTGCTCAACAGTAATTTGTTCACCCACCGTAGAATACTTATGCTCTTGAGAGAAGCCAGTAGTGAAACCTATGGCCCCCGGGTCTATTCTCATCATATCAATCTCCATCACTTTTATATTGTTTTGCTATTTACTTTGCTTTTACTTTTTACTTTGCATCTTTATATCAAAAATACCAAAAATATTCTATCTATCAGATCTCACTCTCGTAAGTGACTGTGAAGGGCTTGACAACCCCTAATCGCGTTGGTTGCGAGTAGCTATCGCTTTGTGCAGGTACGAGGCACTTGAGCGTGGGCTCCTACTGGATTGATACCTTGGTTCTCAAAAACTGAGGGAAATACTTACGCTACTCTATTGCATCATCCCTTCCTCTTCGGGGAAAACCAATGCAAGCTCAAGACGTAGCAAGAAAGATTTCTGGCGCCGTTGCCGGGGAGTGTAACATCCCAAATTTTCAATTTGGAATGTTATACACTAGATCATCATGCATATCATATTTTATTTTGCATTTTGGTTGATCCTACAAATTCTACGCAACTCAATGACCCACGAAGAGAGTTGGGGATTTCGTTATTTTCATATTTGAGTTTCCTCAAATTTTGAGAATAGGATCATTTGATTTTATTTATTTTATCATCAATTATTTCTATTACAGAAATATGAGAGAGGGAATAAAATGACTTTCCCAAAATAAAGAAATATTGAGGATTTAATATTAAAATCAAATAAGATTTTATTTCAGAGTTTTTCGATGTTTTATTTGAATTTAGGAAAAAAGTGCGTTTTTCAAAATTGCATTTAGGGCCCAAATAAATGTTCACCTTGTGCGGCTTGATTTTAGAATCCTGTGAAAATTTATTTCGGAATTGTTGGAGTCCATTTAGTATTTCTTTTTATATTTCTTCCGAGCGGAATAAATTAAAAAACACGAACCAACTTCGGGCCGTACCCGAGGGGGACACCGCCCGGGGGCAGCCTTTAAATAGCGCCGCCGTGAGCCGCCCCAGCCCATGAGCCACGCCTCGATCCGTGCGCACCGCCGGAGCCGCTGCCGCCGATGATCCCACCGCCCGAGGTTCGTCGCATCTCGTTTTCTGTGCCGAAAAAAAAGAGGAAAAAAATGAAAAAAAAATCGGCGTTCGTCGTTTTTCTTTTTCTCGGATTAAATCCGCGATTTTTCTGATCGCAATTCCTGACCCGATTTTCGTTTTAGTATAACTTTTCGCTCGTTTATCGGAATCAGGCGATTCAAGCGCCTAGGGATTCGTCTCGAAACCCTTTATCCGTTTAACCAACTTAAACAAGATTTTGCTACTGTAAAATTTGCCCTAGATCCAGATTACTAGAACAAAGTTGTTTTTTTCGCCGTTCGTCTTTCGGTGCTTCGTTCGATTTGATTCTTTTTGCCAACCGGAGTTCTTAAGTTGAACCTTCTGGTTAGATCTCTTATTTGAGTTTTACTTGTGCATTAGATGAGTACTTATTGTATGCTTGTTTGTTTGGCTGCGATAGAATACCCGGAGTGCGCCGCGTGTTACTTCGAATCGTTAGGTTTCGCGGATCATCAGCAAGGCAAGTAACACTTTGATCATACCTTTTCTACTACCCAGTTTTATTGCATTAGATCAATCCTCACACATTGCATGATTAGGATCTAATTAAATTGTGGGATGTGGAGTAGATGAGGTAGTACCTATTACCTGTTTACTATCAAGCCTTTGGGAGTTACTTCTACATTTGCTTATTATGCCATGCTATGCTAGTAGACGTGGATTGGGTGAGTGAAATCCATGACAGATGTGAGATTGTTAATTAATGGTTTACCTAAGGTGGCAACTTAAACACACATCTGGGTGGATTGAGGCACCTGGGTAATCCAGGACTTGCCTGTTTTCTTTTGGACCGCCACCCAAGCTCAAAGGGATCATGAGACTATTCATACTAGAAACTTCCGTGTGCAGCCACAAGCTATTATGGGCTCTAGCATAGTTGACTAAGTCGTGCGAACTCTTACAGTGGTAGACTAGCAGGTGTAGGGCATGTAGGTGGTACGGTCTACCCGATCGTAAGGTGCTAGCGCTTCTGAAAGACTATGTCTCGGTCATCCGTCTTCTCAAACACCCTGTAGTGTGAGAAACCAAACGGAGGCGATCCAGTCTTATGGGGAAAAGTGCGCAAACCTCGGCAGAGTGTAATAAACTAATCATGGTTAGCCGTGTCCCCGGTTCTGGACATCTTGAGTATCTAGTACCTGGATTTTCATGTGAATCTCAACATGTTACTCTAAATTAATTTTGTTGGGTTATGTTTAATGATGATGCTTAATTGGGATTGAGAATTCTGTCAACCATTCTCAATGTTTAACAACCACCATGATAGTAATTAAATTTATTCCTTTGAAGTAGGGAAAAATTGGCTTTACGCAAAACTATAACCATAGAGCTTTCCACCAGCCAAATATGCATATAGTATAGCTGTTTCATTCCATTACTCTCTATGTGTTACCTTGCCAGCATATTCCATGTGCTGACCCGTTTTTGGGCTGCAACGTTAATGTTGCAGACTTTTCAGACGATGATTAAGGAGTTTTTAGGTCGTGGTCCTATACTCAGTGATGCCGTTGGAGTTGATGGACTCACTTATGTTCCAAGCCTTTCGCTGTTATCATTATTAGATGGCCTTAGGCCATATTTATTGTAATAAGTTCTCTTCTGAGACACTCGATGTAATAAGTGTGTGATTGCTACTCTGCTATAAATCCTCCGAGTACTGTGTGGTGTCAGCATTACTGATCCAGGGATGACACCGGAGCACAGAGATCAGACTGTTTGAGGTCTGGTCGCTACAGAGATGGTATCAGAGCACACGCTGACTGTAGGACACGACCACTAAGCACAAGACCTAGATCACTATTCACTCTCTTCTCTTCTGACCTCTCATCTTTTCTATTCTTTAGGATGGCGGATGCAAGGAACAAGTTCACACAACCGGATGCAGATACACCCTTTGGACGCCACTTGAAGGAAGTCACTAGATACCTAAACATAGGAATACCAAGCTTCGCCACTTTCCGTGAAGAAGAGCGCTGGATGATTCAAGTTCAAGTTCCAGGAAGGACATTCATGCCAGTCACTGAGCCCATAGAGTTTTCTTTTGATGCACCAACTTGGAGTCTAGGAAAGAGCATGGCAGCTCACATCGCCATGGGACACATTGGAGAAGTCTACCGCAAGGATCTCAAGGATAATATCTACCAGCTTTGTGGGCGCCGAGATGAACATTGGGAGATGATCAGCACCAGGAAGGATAGGTCAATCACAGCTTTTATCCAGGAGTTAAACCAGCACATTCGACGACAGGAGATCCAGATGTGCGCCGGCATGATAGATCTGAAGAAGGCTAAGACTAGAATCAAGGAACTGGAGGAAGAACTTAAGGCTACACGTGAAGATTATGAAGAGGAAATTGAAGTATTGGTGAAGAAGAATGACGACCTGATCAAGAAGATTGGAATATTTATGGGAGGCCCTACGCCAGTAGATGAAGACGAAGAACCCACGGAGATTAGCCCGGAAGACTACATCATCATCGACGGCACCAACTTGGAACCAGATAGTAGCGATGATGACTATGTTGATGAAGCTAGAGCAGATATCATGGAGTCAACGACCGAAGAATATTTCTAGTAGACCACCTCATCAGTAGTAGTAGTCCACCATGTAAATATAGTAGTCCGTGCACTTTTGCAATAGATAGATCGATTGTATGCCCTTGTTTGATTGATTGAAGTGAATTGTTTGCTTTTTCCACATGTGCATATGGGTAGTGTTTTCTCTTTAGACCCCCTCTATTCTTACATCTCATCTTTTCTAAACCCTCAGATGCCTCCGAGACGTGACCCCGGATTTGCCTTTCCACCGGAGCTCACCCAGTTGATCCAGCAGCAGAACACACTGATGCAGTTGCTAGTCCAGAATCAGAATCAGGGGAACAACAACAATAACCCACCACCACCACCACCACCACCACCTGTTGACCACTTAGCCTGTTTTCTTAGGCTGAATCCGCCGGTGTTTCCAGTAGCACCGAGCCGATAGTAGCAGATGATTGGCTCCGCAAGACAGCTAGGGAGTTGACCACAGCAGGATGCACAGATGCGGAGAAGGTGAAGTTTGCCGCACATCAGTTAGAAGGACCCGCAACATCATGGTGGGAGAATTTCACATCCACTTTCCCAGTTGACACTGTCACATGGGACCAGTTTCAGCAAGCTTTTCGTACTACCCATGTTTCAGCAGGAGCTATGGCCATGAAGAAGCGAGAGTTTCGCAACTTGCGCCAAGGAGGAAGGACAGTTGGCCAGTATGTGGAGGAATTTAGTAAGCTAGCACGTTATGCACCAGATGATGTTGCCACGGATGCAGCGAAGCAGGAGAAGTTTTTAGAAGGACTGAGTGATGAGTTGAGCATGCAGTTGATGGTAGCCACCTTCAACAACTACCAGGAGTTGGTAGATCATGCTCTTATGATTGAAGGGAAGCAGCAGCAAATTGAGAATCACAAGAGGAAGTATGGACAAGGAAAGTACAATTCAGGAGCTCAGTAGAAGCCACGTTTTACCCCTAGACCGGGAGGACATTTTCAGCATACCCATGGAGGAGGTAGCTCGCACAATCACAATGGCACCAAGAATGGTAATGGGAATGGAGGAAGCAATGGCCAGAACCGCACCAACCCCTCAACCCCAGCCAAGAAGGACCTAAGCCAAGTCACTTGCTTTAAGAGTTCGAAGACAGGACATTATGCCAATGAATGTCCTAAATTACAAAATGGAAATAGCAATGGAAGTTCTGGGAAGAAGCCGAACCCTTTTAACAGGGGACAGGTGAACCACGTTAGCGTGGAGGAGGTTGAAGCTCAGCCCGATGCAGTAATAGGTAAGTTTTTGCTTAAGTCATTTACTGCACTCGTTCTTTTTTATACTGGCGCATCGCATTCATACATCTCAAGGGGATTTGTGGATAAGTATAACCTACCAACCCAAGCCCTTAGGTCACCCATGTTAGTAACCTCGCCCGGAGCAGAGTATGTGGCTAGTCTAATAGTATTGGAATCTCAAGGATTGGATGTGATATTAGGCATGGGTTGGTTATCAAAGTATGAAGGGAATATTGAGTGTGCTAGTAAGTCAATTTTGCTTACCACACCAGAAGGGAGAAGGATCAAGTATGTATCCCGGCATGTGCCAAAGAGGACTCAAGTAAATTACCTAACAGGAGTTGTGCAGGAGGAACTACCAGTGGTAAGAGATTTCCCTGATGTATTTCCAGAGGAGTTGCCAGGCATGCCACCGGATAGAGATATTGAGTTTTTGATAGAGCTATTGCCAGGCACAGATCCAATATCAAAGAGACCATATAGGATGCCAGCAAAGGATTTGGTGGAAATTAAGAAGCAGATTAAGGAGTTACTGGATAAGGAATATATTGGCCCAAGTTCTTTGCCTTGGGGATCGCCAGTACTTCTAGTGGAGAAGGATGGATCGTTAAGGATGGTTGTTGATTATCGAGGATTGAATGAAGTAAAGATCAAGAACAAGTACCCACTACCAATGATCAATGATCTGTTTGATCGATTGCAAGGAGCTAAGGTATTTTCCAAGATCGATCTGCGATCAGGATACCACCAGTTGAAGATTCGAGAACAAGATATTCCGAAGACAGCTTTTACCACCAGATATGGGCTGTATGAGTATACCGTTATGTCATTTGGTCTGACTAACGCACCTGCCTATTTTATGAACATGATGAAGAAAGTGTTTATGGAGTTTTTGGATAAGTTCATCATAGTGTTCATTGATGATATCCTGGTTTATTCGAAGAATGAAGAGGAACATAAGGAGCATTTGCGTTTGGTACTTGGAAAGCTCAGAGAACATCAATTATATGCCAAGTTCAGCAAATGTGAGTTTTGGGTGAAGGAAGTAGGATTCCTCGGACATGTTATATTTGGAGAAGGTATAGCAGTAGATCCCGCTAAAGTTGAAACCGTGACCAAGTGGGAAGCCCCAACAACAGTTGGAGAGATCCGGAGTTTTCTAGGACTCGCAGGATACTACCGGAGATTTATTGAGAATTTCTCAAAGATTGCGAAGCCTATGACTGAGTTGTTGAAGAAGGATACCAAGTTCATATGGACAGAGGAATGTGAGGCTAGTTTCCAGGAGTTGAAGAAATGTTTGGTTACTTCACCAGTATTGATCTTGCAAGACCAGACCAAGGATTGTGAGGTGTATTGCGACGCTTCACGTCGAGGACTTGGAGCAGTGCTTATGCAGGAAGGGAGAGTTGTTTCATATGCCTCAAGACAACTGAAGCCTCATGAGTTGAATTATGCTACGCATGATTTGGAGTTAGCAGCCGTAGTGCTTGCATTGAAAACATGGAGACATTTTCTGATTGGAAATCATTGTGAGGTGTACACGGATCATAAGAGTTTGAAGTACATTTTCACACAGAAGGAGTTAAATCTCAGACAAAGGAGATGGTTGGAGCTTATCAAGGATTATGATATAAAATTGCATTATCATCCTGGAAAGGCTAATGTAGTAGCAGACGCATTAAGCCGCAAGAGCCATGTCAATACGTTAATGATGAGAGAAATACCAAGGGAGTTAGCCGAAAATCTTCGTGAACTATGTTTGGAAATAGTTCCGAAAGGCTATGTAGCAGCATTGGAGATTCAGTCAACTTTGATGGATAGAATCAGAGAAGCTCAAAAAGCTGACAAAGAGATTGCCGCTATAAAGGAGAAACTGAGCAAAGGAAAAGCTAAAGGATTTCGTGAGGATGAGCACGACACCCTATGGTTTGAAGACCGCGTTTATGTGCCCAAGGACCCGGAGATCAGGAAGTTGATTTTCCAAGAGGCACACGACTCACCGTATTCAATTCACCCAGGAAATACCAAGATGTATGTGGATTTGAAGGATATTTTCTGGTGGACCGGAATGAAGAAGGATATAGCGGAGTATGTAGCAGTTTGTGATGTATGTCAGAGAGTAAAGGCAGAGCATCAGAATCCAGCAGGATTGTTACAACCATTGCCGATACCCGAATGGAAGTGGGATAAGTTAGGCATGGATTTTATCACGGGATTGCCCAGGACTCGTTCAGGCTATGACTCGATTTGGTTGTAGTTGATCGATTGACAAAAGTAGCTCATTTCATCCTAGTAAAGACCACTTACACCAGTGCTAAGTTGGCAAAGATATACATGACCAAGATCGTAAGTTTGCATGGAGTTCCAAGGAGTATCGTATCAGATAGAGGAACCCAGTTTACCTCAAAGTTTTGAAAGCAGTTGCACGAAACTTTGGGAACCAGGCTAGAATTCAGTACAGCTTTTCATCCACAGACAGATGGACAGACCGAGAGAGTCAATCAGATTTTGGAGGATATGCTTAGAGCTTGTGTGCTAGATTACGGATCTAGTTGGGATAATAATTTGCCATATGCAGAGTTCTCTTACAACAACAGTTACCAAACCAGTTTGAAGATGGCCCCTTTCGAAGCTTTGTACAGAAGGAGGTGTAGGACACCGTTGTCATGGGACGAAGTTGGAGACCGCCATTTGTTTGGACATGACTTGATTAAACAGTCTGAACAGAAGGTGAAGTTGATTCGCGATAGGCTCAAGGTAGCCTAGTCCAGACAAAAGAGTTATGCGGATTCTAAACGCAAGGAGATAGTTTACGAAGTTGGGGATAGAGCTTATCTTCGAGTATCTCCACTTCGAGGAACAAAGCGTTTTGGAGTAAAAGGGAAGTTAGCGCCATGACTTGTAGGACCATATCGAGTTTTGGAGCGTATGGGAGAAGTGGCCTACAAGTTGGAATTGCCTGAAGGATTGTCAGGAGTTCATGATGTGTTCCACGTTTCCCAGTTGAAGAAGTGTCACGCGGAGATGGCTAACATACCGTTGAGAGACACAGTGCCTTTGGAAACTATTCAGTTGGATAACGATTTGACCTACGAGGAGAAACCAGTCAAGATTCTCGAGTTTGCCAACCGAGTTACTCGCAGCAAGGTTATCAAGTTTTGTAAAGTTTAGTGGAGCCACCACACGGATGATGAAGCCACCTGGGAGCGAGAGGAAGATTTGCTCAAGGACCACCCCCACCTATTTTCTAGCCAACGCGAATCTCGAGGGCGAGATTCATCTTAAGGGGGGTAGGTTTGTAACATCCCAAATTTTCAATTTGGAATATTATACACTAGATCATCATGCATATCATATTTTACTTTGCATTTTGGTTGATCCTAGAAATTCTACGCAACTAAATGACCCACAGAGAGAGTTGGGGATTTCGTTATTTTCATATTTGAGTTTTCTCAAATTTTGAGAATAGGATCATTTGATTTTATTTATTTTATCATAAATTATTTCTATTACAAAAATATGAGAGAGGGAATAAAATGACTTTCCCAAAATAAAGAAATTTTGAGGATTTAATAATAAAATCAAATAAGATTTTATTTCGGAGTTTTTCGGTGTTTTATTTGAATTTAGGAAAAAAATGCGTTTTTCAAAATTGCATTTAGGGCCCAAATAAATGTTCACCTTGTGTGGCTTGATTTTAGAAGCCCGTGAAAATTTATTTCGAAATTGTTGGAGTCCGTTTAGTATTTATTTTTATTTTCTTCCAAGCAGAATAAATTTTAAAAAAACGAACCGACTTCGGGCCGTACCCGAGCGGGACACCGCCCGGGGGCAGCCTTTAAATAGCGCCGCCCCGAGCTGCCCCAGCCCATCAGCCCCGCCTCGATCCGTGCGCGTCGCCGGAGCCGCCGCCGCCGACGACGATCCCGCTGCCCGAGGTTCGTCGTGTCTCGTTTTCCGTGCCGAAAAAAGAGGAAAAAAAGGGGAAAAAATCGGCGTTCGTCGTTTTTCTTTTTCTTGGATTAAATCCGCGATTTTTCTGATCGCGATTCCTCACCCGATTTTCATTTTACTATAACTTTTCGCTCGTTTATCGGAATCAGGCGATTCAAGCGCCTAGGGATTCGTCTCGAAACCCTTTATCCGTTTAACCAACTTAAACAAGATTTTTCTACTGTAAAATTTGCCCCAGATCCAGATTACTAGAACGAAGTTGTTTTTTTTCGTCGTTCGTCTTTCGTTGCTTCGTTCGATTTGATTCTTTTTGCCAACCGAAGTTCTTAAGTTGAACCTTCTGGTTAGATCTCTTATTTGAGTTTTACCTGTGCATTATATGAGTACTTATTGTATGCTTGTTTGTTTGTCTGCGATAGAATACCCGGAGTGCGCCGCCTGTTACTTCGAATCGTTAGGTTTCGCGGATCATCAGCAAGGCAAGTAACACTTTGATCATACCTTTTCTACTACCCAGTTTTATTGCATTAGATCAATCCTCACACATTGCATGATTAGGATCTAATTAAATTGTGGGATGGGGAGTAGATGAGGTAGTACCTATTACCTGTTTATTATCAAACCTTCGGGAGTTACTTCTACGTTTGCTTATTATGCCATGCTATGCTAGTAGACGTGGATTGGGTGAGTGAAATCCATGACAGATGTGAGATTGTTAATTAATGGTTTATCTAAGGTGGCAACTTAAACACACATCTGGGTGGATTGAGGCACCTGGGTATTCCAGGACTTGCCTGTTTTCTTTTGGTCCGCCACCCAGGCTCAAAGGGATCATGAGACTATTCATACTAGAAACTTTCGTGTGCAGCCACAAGCTATTATGGGCTCTAGCATAGTTGACTAAGTCGTGCGAACTCTTACGGTGGTAGACTAGCAGATGTAGGGGATGTAGGTGGTACGGTCTACCCGATCGTAAGGTGCTAGCGCTTCTGAAAGACTATGTCTCGGTCATCCGTCTTCTCAAACACCCTGTAGTGCGAGAAACCAAATGGAGGCGATCGAGTCTTCTGGGGAAAAGTGCGCAAACCTCTGCAGAGTGTAATAAACTAATCATGGTTAGCCGTGTCCCCGGTTATGGACATCTTGAGTATCTAGTACCTGGATTTTCATGTGAATCTCAACATGTTACTCTAAATTAATTCTGTTGGGTTATGTTTAATGATGATGCTTAATTGGGATTGAGAATGCTGTCAACCATTCTCAATGTTCAACAACCACCATGATAGTAATTAAATTTATTCCTTTGAAGTAGGGAAAAATTGGCTTTACGCAAAACTGTGACCATAGAGCTTTCCACCAGCCAAATATGCATATAGTATAGCTGTTTCATTCCATTACTCTCTATGTGTTACCTTGCCAGCATATTCCATGTGCTGACCCGTTTTTGGGCTGCAACGTTAATGTTGCAGACTTTTCAGATGACGATTAAGGAGTTTTTAGGTCGTGGTCCTATACTCAGTGATGCCGTTGGAGTTGATGGACTCACTTATGTTCCAAGCCTTCCGCTGTTATCGTTATTAGATGGCCTTAGGCCATATTTATTGTAATAAGTTCTCTTCTGAGACACTCGATGTAATAAGTGTGTGATTGCTACTCTGCTATAAATCCTCCGAGGACTGTGTGGTGTCAGCATTACTGATCCAGGGATGACACCGGAGCACAGAGATAAGACTGTTTGAGGTCTGGTCGCTACAGGGAGCCTACGCAAAAGTCAACATACCAAGTACCCATCACAATCCCGATCTCTCGCATTACATTATTTTCCATTTGCCTCTCGTTTTCCTCTCCCCTCAATTCACCCTTGCCGTTTTATTCGCCCTCTTTCTGTATCCTCTCTCTCTGTTTGCCTCTTTTTGTCCGCTTGCTTTTTCTTTGCCCGTGTGTTAGATTGCTTGTTTGTCGCGATGGCTCAAGATCCTACCAAATTGTGTGACTTCACCAATACCAATAATAATGATTTCCTTAGCACTCCGATTGCTCCTCTTACCGATGCTGAATCTTGTGAAATTAATACTGCTTTGTTGAATCTTGTTATGAAAGATCAATTCGCCGGCCTTCCTAGTGAAGATGCCGCTACTCATCTGAATAGCTTCATTGATTTATGTGATATGCAAAAGAAAAAAGATGTCAATAATGATGTCGTTAAATTGAAGCTATTTCCTTTTTCTCTTAGAGATCGTGCTAAAGCTTGGTTTTCGTCTTTGCCTAAGAATAGTATTGATTCATGGAACAAATGCAAAGATGCTTTTATCTCTAAGTATTTTCCTCCCACTAAGATCATCTCTCTTATAAACGATATAATGAACTTTAAACAACTTGATCATGAACATGTTGCACAAGCTTGGGAGAGAATGAAATTAATGATACGTAATTGCCCTACTCATGGTTTGAATTTGTGGATGATTATACAAAATTTTATGCCGGATTGAATTTTGCTTCTAGAAATCTTTTAGATTCGGCCGCGGGAGGCACTTTTATGGAAATCACTTTGGGAGATGCTACTAAACTCCTAGATAATACTATGGTTAATTATTCTCAATGGCATACCGAAAGAACTTCTAATAAAAAAAGAGCATGCGATAGAAGAAATTAATGTGTTGAGTGGAAAGATGGATGAACTTATGAAATTATTTGCTACTAAGAGTGTTTCTTCTGATCCTAATGATATGCCTTTGTCTACTTTGATTGAGAATAACAATGAATCTATGGATGTGAATTTTGTTGGTAGGAATAATTTTGGTAATAACGCTTATAGAGAGAATTTTAATCCTAGGCCATATCCTAGTAATCCTTCTAATAATTATGGGAATTCCTACAACAACTCTTATGGAAATTATAATAAGATGCCCTCTGATTTTGAATCTAATATTAAAGAATTTATTTCTTTGCAAAAGAATTCTAATGCTGTGATTGAAGAAAAATTGCTTAAGATTGATGATTTGGCTATGAACGTTGATAGAATTGCTCTTGATGTTGATGCTTTGAAACTTAGATCTATTCCACCTAAGCACGATATTAATGAGTCTCTAAAAGCCATGAGAATTTCAATTGATGAGTGTAAAGAAAGAACCGCTAGGATGCGTGCTTCCAAAGATGCCTTTATTAAAGCGTGTTCTTCTAATTCTTATGAAAATCAAGATGAAGATCTAAAAGTTATTGATGTGTCTCCTATTAAATCTTTATTTTTCAATATGAATCTTGATGAAATTGAATATGATCTTCCTTTACCTAGAAGGTGTTCTAAAAATTCGGAGTGTTTAGATCTTAATGATGAAATTGATGAAAGTGGGATGGAAAGAAATAAAAATCTAGATGTTGATAAACCCACTATATTGGATTTCAAGGAATTTAATTATGAAAATTTCTCTTTGATTGATTGTATTTCCTTGTTGCAACCCGTGCTAAATTCTCCACATGCTTATAGTTGAAATAAAGCCTTCACCGAACATATTGTTGATGCCTTGATGCAATCTTATGAAGAAAAACTTGAGTTGAAAGTTTCTATCCCTAGAAAACTCTATGATGAGTGGGAAACAACTATTAAAATTAAAATTAAAGATCATGAGTTTTATGCTTTGTGTGATTTGGGTGCTAGTGTCTCTACTATTCCCAAGACTTTGTGTGATTTACTAGATTTCCGTAATTTTGATGATTGCTCTCTAAACTTGCATCTTGCGGATTCCACTATTAAGAAACCTATGGGAAGAATTAATGATGTTATTATTGTTGCAAATAGGAATTATGTGCCTGTAGATTTCATTGTTCTTGATATAGATTGCAATCCTTCTTGCCCTATTATTCTTGGTAGACCTTTCCTTAGAACGGTTGGTGCGATTATTGATATGAAGGAAGGGAATATTAGATTTCAATTTCCATTAAAAAGGGCATGTAACACTTTTCAAGAAAGAAAATAAAATTACCTTATGAAACTATCATGATAGCCACTTATGGATTACCTACCAAAGATGGCAATACCTAGATCTATTCTTGCTCGTTATGCCTAGCTAGGGGCGTTAAACGATAGCGCTTGTTGGGAGGCAACCCAATTTTATTTTTATTCCTTGATTTTTGCTCATGTTTAGTAATAAATAAATTATGTAGCCTATGTTTTTTTGTGTTTTTTGTGTTTAATTAGTGTTTGTGCCAAGTAGGACCGTTGGGAAGACTTGGGGAAAGTCTTGTTGAACTTGCTGTAAAAAACAGAAACTTTAGCGCTCACGAGAACTGCTGTAATTTTTATTTGAAGAGTGATATTTAGTTAATTATTTTTGCAGATGATTAATATATAAATTCCTCACGTCCAGCAATTTATTTTAGAATTTTTGGGGTTCCATATTTTTCTCTAGCTACAGATTACTACAGACTGTTCTGTTTTTGACAGATTATGTTTTCCGTGTGTTGTTTGCTTATTTTGATGAATCTATGGCTAGTAAAATAGTTTATAATCCATAGAGAAGTTGGAATACAGTAGGTTTAAAACCAATATAAATAAAGAATGAGTTCATTACAGTACCTCGAAGTGGTCTTTTGTTTTCTTTCGCTAACGGAGCTCACGAGTTTTCTATCTTGAGTTTTGTGTTGTGAAGTTTTCAAGTTTTGGGTGAATTCTTTTGATGGATCATGGAACAAGGAGTGGAAAGAGCCTAAGCTTGGGGATTCCCATGGCACCCCCAAAATAATCCAAGGACACCAAAAAGTCAAAGCTTGGGGATGCCCCGGAAGGCATCCCCTCTTTTCGTCCACTTCCATTGGTCATTTACTTGGAGCTATATTTTTATTCACCAACATGATATGTGTTTTGCTTGGAGTGTCTTGTATTATTTGTGTCTTTGTTTTTTAGTATTCCACAATCATCCTTGCTGTACACACCTTTCGAGAGAGCCATACATGAATTAAACTTTGATAGAATACTCTATGTGCTTCACTTATATCCTTTGAGCTAGATAATTTTGCTCTATGTGCTTCACTTATATCTTTTGAGCTAGATAATTTTGCTCTATGTGCTTCACTTATATCTTTTGAGCATTATAATTTTGCTCTATGTGCTTCACTTAGATCTTTTAGAGCACGGTGGTGGATTCGTTTTAAAGAAACTATTGATCTCCCATGCTTCACTTAAATTAATTTGAGAGTCTCTTAATAGCATGGTAATTTGCCTAATAATAATATGCTTGGTATTCAAGATTTGTGAAACTTTCTTTTGAGTGTGTCGAATACTAAGAAAATATTGAAGCATGATAATTGTTTTGAGATATGGAGGTGAGAATATTAAAGTCATGCTAGTTGAGTAGTTGTGAATTTAAAGAATACTTGTGTTGAAGTTTGTGATTCCCGTAGCATGCACGTATGGTGAACCGTTATGTGATGAAGTCGGAGCATGATTTATTTATTGATTGTCTTCCTTATGAGTGGCGGTCGGGGACGAGCGATGGTCTTTTCCTACCAATCTATCCCCCTAGGAGCATGCGTGTAATACTTTACTTTGATAACTTCTAAATTTTTGCAACAAGTATATGAGTTCTTTATGACTAATGTTGAGTCCATGGATTATACGCACTCCCACCCTTCCACCCTTGCTAGCCTCTCTAATACCGCACAACTTTCGCCGGTATCATACACCTACCATATACCTTCCTCAAAACAGCCACCATACCTACCTTTATGGCATTTCCATAGCCATTCCGAGATATATTGCCATGCAACTTTCCACTATCTAGTTCATCATGACACATCCATCATTGTCATATTGCTTAGCATGATCATGTAGTTGACATAGTGTTTGTGGCAAAGCCACCGTTCATAATTCTTTCATACTTGTCACTCTTGATTCATTGCATATCCCGGTACACCGTCGGAGGCATTCATATAGAGTCATACTTTGTTTTAGTATCGAGTTGTAATAATTGAGTTGTAAATAAATAGAAGTGTGATGATCATCATTCAATAGAGCATTGTCCAAAAAAAGGGAGAAAGGCCAAAGAAAAAAAGAAGGCCCAAAAAAATATAAATAAATAAAAAAGGGGCAATGCTACTATCCTTTATTCCACACTTGTGCTTCAAAATAGCACCATGATATAGCGAGTCTCATATATTGTGCTTCAAAGTAGCACCATGTTCTTCATATAGAGAGTCTCATATGTTGTCACTTTCATATACTAGTGGGAATTTTACGTTATAGAACTTGGCTTGCATATTCCAATGATGGGCTTCCTCAAATTGCCCTAGGTCTTCGTGAGCAAGCAAGTTGGATGCACACCCACTAGTTTCTTTTGTTGAGCTTTCATACATTTATAGCTCTAGTGCATCCGTTGCATGGCAATCCCTACTCACTCACATTGATATCTATCGATGGGCATCTCCATAGCCCGTTGATACGCCTAGTTGATGTGAGACTATCTTCTCCTTTTTGTCTTCTCCACAACCACCATTCTATTCCACCTATAGTGTTATATCCATGGCTCACGCTCATGTATTGCGTGAAGATTGAAAAAGTTAAAAGTATGAAACAATTGCTTGGCTTGTCATCGGGGTTGTGCATGATTTAAATACTTTGTGTGGGGAAGATGGAGCATAGCCAGACTATATGATTTTGTAGGGATAACTTTCTTTGGCCACGTTATTTTGAGAAGACATAATTGCTTTGTTAGTATGCTTGAAGTATTATTATTTTCTATGTCAATATAAACTTTTTTCTTGAATCTTTGTAATCTGAATATTCATACCACAATTAAGAAGATTTGCATTGAAATTATGCCAAGTAGTACTCCGCATAAAAAATTCTCTTTTTATCATTTACCTACTCGAGAACGAGCAGGAATTAAGCTTGGGGATGCCTGATACGTCTCCAACGTATCTATAATTTTTGATTGCTCCATGCTATATTATCTACTGTTTTGGACTATATTGGGCTTTATTTTCCACTTTTATATTATTTTTGGGACTAACCTATTAACCGGAGGCCCAGCCCAGAATTGTTGTTTTTTGCCTATTTCAGTGTTTCGGATAAACAGAATATCAAACGGAGTCCAAACGGAATAAAATCTTCAGAAACGTGATTTTCTCACCGAACATGATCCAGGAGACTTGGACCCTACTGCAAGGGATCAAATAGGTGGTCACGAGGGTGGGGGGCGCCCCCCCTAGGGCGCGCCCCCTGCCTCGTGGGCCCCTCGGTGCTCCATCGACGTACTCCTTCCTCCTATATATACACACGTACCCCCAAACGGTCAGAACAGGAGCCAAAAACCTAATTCCACCGCCGCAACTTTCTGTATCCACGAGATCCCATCTTGCGGCCTGTTCCGGAGCTCCGCGGAAGAAGGCCGTCATCACGGAGGGCTTCTACATCATCCTAGCCCCTCCGATGAAGTGTGAGTAGTTTACCTCAGATCTTCGGGTCCATAGTTAGTAGCTAGATGGCTTCTTCTCTCTCTTTGAATCTCAATACAAAGTTCTCCCCCTCTCTTGTGGAGATCTATTCGATGTAATCTTATTTATGCAGTGTGTTTGTTGAGACCGATGAATTGTGGGTTTATGATCAAGTCTATCTATGAATAATATTTGAATCTTCTCTGAATTCTTTTATGCATGATTGGTTATCTCTGCAAGTCTCTTCGAATTATCCGGTTGGTTTGGCCAACTAGATTGGTACTTCTTGCCATGGGAGAAGTGCTTAGCTTTGGATTCGATCTTGCGGTGTCCTTACCCAGTGACAGAAGGGGCAGCAAGGTACGTATTGTATCGTTGCCATCGAGGATAACAAGATGGGGTTTATTTCATATTGCATGAATTTATCTCTCTACATCATGTCATCTTGCTTAAGGCGTTACTCTGTTTTTAACTTAATACTCTAGATGCATGCTGGATAGCGGTCGATGAGTGGAGTAATAGTAGTAGATGCAGAATCTTTCGATCTACTTGTCATGGACGTGATGCCTATATACATGATCATGCCTAGATATTCTCATAATTATGATCAATTCTATCAATTGCTCAACAGTAATTTGTTCACCCATTGTAGAATACTTATGCTCTTGAGAGAAGCCACTAGTGAAACCTATGGCCCCCGGGTCTATTCTCATCATATCAATCTCCATCACTTATATATTGTTTTGCTATTTACTTTGATTTTAATTTTTACTTTGCATCTTTATATAAAAAATACCAAAAATATTCTATCTATCAGATCTCACTCTCGTAAGTGATCGTGAAGGGCTTGACAACCCCTAATCGCGTTGGTTGCGAGTAGCTATCGCTTTGTGCAGGTATGAGGGACTTGAGCGTGGGATCCTACTGGATTGATACCTTGGTTCTCAAAAACTGAGGGAAATACTTATGCTACTCTAGTGCATCATCCCTTCCTCTTCGGGGAAACCAACGCAAGCTCAAGACGTAGCACAGGCCCTTGATTTTGTATCCAATGGCTGGAAAATCGACTGACTAGAGATGAAAAATACAGTCGACCGGCTCTCGCACGCGCTGCTGCCTGCTGCTGCTACTGCTTTTCTGCTACTAGCTAGTGCGTTCACTTTCGATAGTAAAATTCAGTTTCGGCAGTAAAATTCAGTTTTGACAGGAAAATTTAGTTTCGACAGTTAAGTTCAGTTTCGACGGTTAAATTCATTTTCGACAGTTAAGTTCAGAGATGAGCGGCTGATGTATTTTACATCTAGCACTTTGTGGTTATGTATTTTATGTCATCTATTGGAGATGCTATTAGAATTCCACTCATGTTAACATTGTCTCTCATGTCCTGCTTCAGCCTCGGCGTCGTACAACTCACCGGAGCTGCTCCAATGACGAAACCATCCATCACAGCGGAGCAGTACCCCGGGCTCCATCTCAAGATGCCTAAGATCTTCTTCCCCTCCTCCGACAGCCAAGTCAGCCGGATCATCCTCACCGACCAACCCAATCATGCTAAGATCGACATGGCTTTGCCAAATATGTTGTACACTTGTTGCATCTCTTTTTTTACTCTACATGTTGTATATATTGTCCACTGAGCACACGCAGTAACGTGAAATACGATTAGTTTCTCCTACTACATGTCAAGCAGTGAGGTACCAGGCAACTTAGCTATCCGTGATAGACTCTCTTGAACACCATCATTATTTATCTCTGCATGTTTGAGTTGTACATTTGTCGATGGGCCTGGGAGTTGAGCTAGTAGGGCACTGGCCTGGGTCCAAAGTAGTAGAAGTAGGCAAGTAGCACAAAAACATTTTTTGAGTGTAGCTTTTCCATGCTCAAGCCTGCCTACTAGAATCGCCAGTGCTTGAAAGGAATAGTGATGGAAAACATAGGAATTGGAAAGTTTCCTATGGTACTACTATTCATGCATTTGGTTCAAAGGAATGGAGCAAAGGAAAACTGTAGGATTTGTTCCTTAAGTGTCTCCTTGAAAGAAAAACCGTACGGGTTTTAATTTCCACTTGTCCTCCTTTTAAAATTCCTATTCATGAAGAGACTAAGAGATAATAGCATAATAGCATTATAACCGTACATTTTCTTGTGGTTTGACTTAATCTCACCATGCTTCTTTGCATCCTGTGATCTTCCAATTCTTGTGAACCAAACACCCAGATTGGCAGAAATCCTGTGTTTTTAAATTCTCTATTTTGCACGTGCATTCCTATCCTATTATTGTGTATTTCCTATCCCTGCGTTGTTAGAATCCTGCAATTCAAATGAGCCCTTACAGAAAACCTTGTGTGGTTTGTCCCGCTCCTGCTGCGCCATCGTCCACCCAGGCTCAGCTGCTGCAACGACAGAAGGGTCCAGCACTGCAGGGATCCGGCCTCCAGACTGTCTTTCGCCACCTCAGATCTTCTTCCCCGCCGTCGGCAGCCATGACAACTGCATTACCATCATCAACCGAACAGATGACTTCGAGGCACTGCTCAAGAATTTGCCCGATTAATCAGTTAATGGGCCAGTTAATCGCTACTCGTTGGGTGGCTGACTCGAATAGCACCTATTCGCCGCGTCAACTTTTTAGGCTGATTAACTTGCCTATCAGACCGATTAATCAGTTGTTAGGCCGATTAACTTGCCTATCAGACCGATTAATCGGTTGTCAGGTTGACTAATCGCTGATGGCCCATTATCTTGTGGGCAAACAAAGTGCAAATTTTTAGCCCATAACCTCTATCATCGCCCTCTCACTGCTCAATACCTAGGTTCTGACCAAATAGTAGCATATTTTGGGATATTACATAGCTGAGAGCATGAGAGTATGGTATAATAGATAAAAAAACTCCAATATGTTCATAGGTTCCTATTTAATAAACCGATTAATGGTCTACCGATTATTTCAGTTAATAGGCCGATTCATCGATTAATCGCTACTCCCAGGTCGACCGAGCAGCTACCAGTTATTGATTTCCTGAACAATGCCTCGAGGACTACACGAGTCCGCAAGAGAGGTCGCACTCTTTCATGTTTGCTTACATTATGCATCGCTTAATATTACATGCTACTTTATCATCCTGTTCACCGATTAGACTCTGAGTCAGCTCCAAACCAACGGTCAAACTTGAGTTTTTAAATGGTTGTGGGGTACATATCGGGGCTGCAATCAATAGTATCTATCTACTATCTGGTTAATCTCTGATGTCTACTGTGAGTTTCATGTTGGGTGGGAAACAAACAGTAAAGAAGCCATTATTTGTATTTTTTAACTGAAGCCATTATCTGCCTGCTATCAATGGTTTTGGGTCTATCCATAGGTTGCTACCATCACTCTGGATTTCTGCATGCACTCCTTACATAATCTCACTATGTTTTATTCCTATGCATGTCAGTTATTGTACACAATGGAACTGAACATGTAGCGCAAAAGAGACGAGCCTTGTGTGGCAATAAAATTTCATGCAGACGTCGCTCCATGGTAGGCGCAAAGTGTCACATCCCTAGTCTGGCAGTGCTCTAGGCTAGCTTTTGCATCCATGCATCATGTCCAAACTTATTTTGAAAGTTGAAATGGAGATTGTTCAAACCCTAGCACCAGATCAAATCAACTAGGTTCAAATAATAGGGTTTTTATCAGTTTTGCCATCGGCTATCTAACGCTACTCAGTTTTGCCACTAAATGCTTTCACTAATAAAAAATGCCACTGTTCCGTTAGACACAAACTCGGAAATGCCATTTTTCACCGTTACCGTCTGGTCAATGCACGTTGACTGGAGGTAGATGACAAAAATACCCCTGTCCCCCCGTCTCTCTGTGTTGACTTGTGGGACCATTTGTAAGGTGTGCATGAAAATAGAATAAAAACTGTCGTATTGGGGTTTCGAACCCAAGACCACAACCTCCAATAAAGAGCGAGCAAACCAACTGAGCTAAGGAGATGTTATGTTGCAGAAGGAGATATATCCATTATATGTTATATGGAATAATATTCCAACACAACAACGTCTCGTATATTTTCCTGTTGCTAAATAGTTGAACTTCGGTTTGAAAGTTACTATGGACAACAGATCCGCACGAGCGGCTGGCCGGCTAGAAGAAACTGTCTGGTACTAGTAGACATAAACAAATGAGGCAGACCACCACGCCCAAATTTTTTTATTGTCACACACTAATTGACAGAAACAACACATATGACAGCACGATCACATATTATTCTATATTTCTATGAAAATTTCAGCATGGTTGCTGCCCATTTTTCTGAAAACGACACAAACACAAAGTGGTTCACAGACATAAATAAGGTTCAAAATATCAACTTGTTGTTTTTTCACCACACACAAATCAGGTTCACAAACATAAATAAGGTTCAATAACATCCACTTGTTGGTCGAAATATAAAGGTACAAATTCTCAAACATGCATAAGGTTGAAAGGAAACATGTCCATGTTCAAAAGCAAAAGGTCACGATCACACAAACTTCACATATGTAGCTTCTTTTGCTTCTTGTTTTTTTAGCAGGACTGTCTGGTGGTTCCGCATTTGCAATTTGAATATGCATGGGAGACGAAACAAATCCACTTGCAGGTCCATCGGTTGTGGTACAAACTTCATTTTGCATGTCCTTCCTTTTCCTAGTGTTCTTCACACTTGTTTTCTTCACACTTTTCTTTGAGCTGTATAGAAGTTAGTCATGTTGCAAAAAAGAATGAAAATAGATGTTGAAAATACATATAGAAAAGCACATGTTCTTTTGATGTTACCTAGCAGAACTTGCAACCATTGATAGTTCAGGGTCGCCTTCTCCTGCCACAAAAGGGGCTTCCCTAGCTTGGAGATCAGCCTCATCTTCTCCAAATGCTGGGTCAACTGGATTTGTGCACAATCTGGCAATGTGCCCGAAGCCTCCGCATCGCTTGCACTTCCTTTTCCTGGCGCCCACGCCAGCACCTTCAGCACTAGATCTAATTCTAGTCTTCCTTGGTCGGCCTTTTGGCCTCCTCAACACTGGAGCATGTAGTTTGAAACCAGGGTCAACAATGTCCCATTGTTGCTTGCCTACCATTGCAGGTATGTTGTCCGCATACGCAGCCTTAAATTTTGCAATGGAGTAGAACTCATGTACATATGGTTCAATTTCTGATACTGGACCTCGTAGTGAAGTAATAAAGTACAGGGCATTGATACATGGCAAACCCTTGACCTGCCATTGCCTGCAGCTACATGTTTCCTTTGCGATGTCAACAGGGTACCTCCATTCCCTATTCTCTTTGTCCACTGCAGTAATTTCTGCCTCAACATCACTGCGTCTAATTACCATCATCTTCAGCCCTGAAAAGAACACAAAACATTAATTATTGAATTGAGTTGTTATGAAATTAATCAGTTGAAAGAGTACAAGATATTTACCTTTGGATTTGGCATGCAGTGCCTTTATCACACTTGGTATTATGAGATGGCCAAGCCATTTTTCTAATGCTATCCTCATCCGCAGATCAAACTTCTCCATTATCATCTACCTAATCTTGTCCAACATGTCGACAATAAGAAGAGACTTAACTTTTCTGACTTTGCTATTAAATGACCCTGCGAGGTTGTTGTTGACGTAGTCAACCTTGAATATTTCATTGAACTTGCTTCTATACCATATCTTTGTGTGGTGTTCAGCCATATATTTTTGGACACTCTTCTTAGCAAGGATCTGTTTCATAAGCCAGTTGTGCTTTCTAGAGCTGAAAGTTAAGCTTGCAGCCCAAAGATTATCATCATAGATCTTGCCCTTGAATTTTTTTTTGAAAATTTGCAGCAAGATGCCTCATACACTCCCTATGCTCCACTCCAGGCCACACTTGTTCTATTGCTGTCTCTAAACCTTTGCAAGCGTCAGTGTGTATGACTAGTCCTTCAGGATGCCCAATAAGCCCACGCAGATTTTGGAGAAACCAAGCCCAACTTTCAGATGATTCTGTCTCTAGCACCCCATATGCAACTGGGTAAAGCCAATTACGGCCATCAATGGCACAAGCAGAAGCTAGTTTCCCTTTGAATCTCCCATTTAGTGTAGTTGAGTCTATGGCCAAGTATGGTCGACATCCATTTAAAAAGCCTTGCCAACATGCCTTGAATGAAACAAACACCCTCCTAAAGCATTCCTTCTCCCTCACTTTTCCTTTGATCTTGTACTGCACAGTTTCTTTGTCTATTTCCACTACACTACCAGGAGAACACTTCTCCACCTCAGCCTTGAAACTATAGAGACGATGGAAGCTATCTTCCCATTTTCCACTAATCATATACATTGCTTTGTCCTTACCATGAGATACACGCATGTATGGCACCGTGAAGTGGTACTTCTCATGGATCTTCTCTTGAAGAGCAGTAGGGCCAATATCTGGGTTCTTTCTCACCCACTCCAGCACAACATCAGCAACCCACCTGCTCTTTGCCGGCTTGAACTTCTCACTTCTTAGCTTAGTTGGGCATGTATGAGAGAAAGGACACACCTTGATCTGTAGGAAACAACAAAATCAGTTAGTATGTTGCTAGTATGTTAAACTTGCCACATTTGTATAGTTACCAGTTCCACAAAATAAAGGGTACAATAAACAAATCAATTAGATGTTAGCAAGTTATACCTGAAATATTGTGCTATTCCTCATATAAGAGCCATGAATTCTCCACTTACACCTCTTATATGCACAACTTGCTCTCAACCTCTTAGAATCACTCTTTTCGACTGTATAGTCAAATTCACGTTTAATTGCAAAAGTAGAAAGTGCATTCTTGCAGTCCAACAAAGAGGGGAATACCGAGCCTTCTGCAAATAATGGATTCTCCTTGTTATATACTACAACAGGTCTGTCCTCCTCCTCCTCTTCCTCTTCATCAACTAAACCCATGTCTCTATTCTCTTCTTCCTCTTCAGTGTCAGTGGATTCATATGCTGGAGGATTATCTTCCTCTTCCATATCTGCTGAATCATCTTCTTTGGTAGACTTCTTGACCAAGTCTGGATACTACCGCTCATCATCATTATCCGAGAGAATAGCATCATCAGGTATAGCATCATCGGTTATGTCTCTATTAGCATCGTCAACACTATTAGACTGCTTGACTCCCTGTATGTTGACTGTATCAACATCAACTGCCTGACTCCCTGTATGTTGACTCTCACTGTAACAAGGTTGTGTAGGTGGATTATGGCTAGGTGTGCTAGGAGTCTGGGATTTTTGAAGAACCTCAATTTGCATAGATATTTTCTTTGAATCTTGATGTTTTCCAAACATTAAAGCTGCATCATCATCACATACAACAGCAACCCATTTATTCTGCTACCTGTCATAGTACTTCAAGTAAACATAATCACGCCACCCCCATGGATAGGTATCACACAGTTTGTGCAGCAATGTTTTGTGTGATACTAGGTTCTACGAATAGATGAAAATCAAAGCCGCCAACATATCGCTTGAGACCATCGCTATTCTCACGGCTTGTTTCCATCCTAACTGTCAGCATACAAGTAGTATGCACATCCATCCTGACCATCAGGAACACAAGTACCAAATTGCACGCGATTATCAGTAAGGCAAAGTCAGCTACTACAAATTCTATGTACAAATTTTGACCTCTACAACTTATATTCAACCACACACGCACACTAAGAATTAGTATACTCACAATGCAGGAATTTCAGAGCATATGTCATGTTGGGGCGTCCTGTGGCCGATGCAAGCCTCCGATTCGGTCCTGCTGTCCGTCGCCATTGCCGTGGAACAATTGCACTTCAAGACTTGGGAGGAGCTGCGGAGTCAGCCGGAAGAAGCGCCGGAGCTGCCTGCCTCCGGTGGTGGTGCCGGGCGGGAGGAAGAGCCAAAGCTGGGATGGGTGGCGGCACTCGGCGGGAGGCGCCGCAGCTGCAGCGAGTGGGGGCGCGCCAGAGCTGGGCGGGCAGCCCGGCGACCGGCGGTGCCAGGTGAGGATTTTGGCAGGTGGCGGCGATGACTGGGGATATTGGTTCCGGCTGGGGAAAGGGAAACTGCCACGAACAGATCGGGTCAAGGATTAGATAAGATTTTGTTTAGTTAGGTTCAGACATCTGTATATAAGGTCTCTATCTCCTCACAAAACAAATCTTTTCCATGGTTCAGTTGGTTAGCTCGTGCGCCTGTGTAGCCCGTGGTCTTGGGTTCGAACCCCCAGCCTCCCAATTTTTCTTCTCTTTTTCTCACGCGGCCCTTACAAATGGGATAGGGGTAATTTCGTCATCTAACTTCAGTCAACGTGTATTGACCAAACGGTAACAATGAAAACTGGTCTTTTGAGCTTGATTTAACATAACAGTGGCATTTTTGAGTAGTGAAAATGTTTAGTGGCAAAACTGAGTAGCGCTAGACAGCCGATGGCAAAACTGATAAAAACCCCAAATAAAAATATTCTCAATGAACCCAAAATGTCCTTTAGAAAAGTTCATCATTTTTGGATTGGTTGAAAACCTCTGCCAAAAATGGTGCACATATTTCTAGGACCATTCTGGATTTTTGAATTAAATCATAAAGTATTTGAATTGGGGCATTTAAATCCTATAAATATTTTAAATTCTCTAATAATTCTTAAACTAGTTGAGGGCTGTTGGGAATAATTTCAGCAGTGCCCACAAATATTTTTAGGAGTTTTAAAAATGGTTTAGTTTTTAAACTAAATCAAAACAGAGGAAAATAAATAGAAAACAGAAACAAAATTAAAAAGAGAGAGAGGACTCACCTAGGCCACTTACTTGGCCTAGCACTATGTCGGCCCAGTCCACTTGCCAGCGCTAGTCGTCCTCAACCTCGTGCCAGTGGGGACGAGGGCGTGTGCCCGTGGTGCACTCGCACACACGCGGCCACCGACGGCCACCTCCTACTTCTGCCGACGCCCTAGATGACTCCAGACGATGCCACGCACCCCCTGGCCTCTCTCTCCCTCACCTGTGGCCTCTCCCCTCCTCTGCTCTCTCTCCCTCTCACCGGCCGAGCGCCACCCTCACTGCCCCCGTGTCCACCGGCCACCGTAGAAATCTTCGTCTTGTCCAAAGGCTCCGCCTCGTCCCTCTCTTCATCCTCACCGAGCTATGCTTCGCCGGAAGCCCCCGAACGACCTCACCGAGCTCGTCTTCAACCTCCCAATGACAAGATCACCTCCGCCCCCCGCTCGCTTCGGACCTCCTCCAAGCTCGCCGTCTGCACTACTGCAATCTCCGTGAGCCACTCACCCGAACCCCCCTCTTCTGCACGCCGTAGTCGTCGTTCCGCCGGAGACCAAACCGCTCCACTGCCGAGATTCTCGCCGTCGTGGCCACAGTCGCCGCAACCCCCAACCGAGCACACCCGTGTGCTCACCGCGCCGCATAGGTGTCGTAGGAGCCAAGCACGCCACCCCATGGGCACCGCAGCCCTACTCTCGAGTGCGCCAATACTCCGGCCGCCGCCCGTCTCGTCGCCACCGCCGCTACACGCTGCCCTAGCACACACCACAGCCACCACTAGATGAGCCGCATCGCGGGCTTTCTAGCGCGCCCATCCGCGTGTCCAGCCAATGCCGGAGATGGCCGGACAAGGAGCGCCGCCACATTTTCTTACTGTCGGCGGTTAGTCGCCGATTAGCTGATGTGGCACAGGATTAATTAGCGCTAACCACCGATTAGTGTAACCCCAGGGGTCTTTGACAGACGGGCTCCACCCCTTAATTAACCACAGGGTTATTCCCTGTTTAAATTAAGCTAATGCCCGTGGCCCCACATGTGAGTTTGACCTTGCCACCTCAGCGTTGCCGGGCCCCACTGATGAGCCTCTGTTGTTAACGCTGTTAGACTGACACGCGGGCCCCAGTGTTCAAGTTTGACCTGGACCGGCCCTGTTGACCGCTGACATCACAGTGATGTCATGCTAATGTAGTAATTCTTTTCTGGAATTTAAGTAAATCTTAAATGGTTTATTTATTTCAAAAAATGTTATAAACTTCAAAAAGTCATATAAGATCAACCATAACTCCAAATGAAATAAGTTCTATATGGAAAATTATCAGCAAAATCCAATCTTTCCATCTGTACTGGTTTCATGCATGATAAAGAAACTTAACCCTGCTATTTAGATCAAAACATGATAATGCAATATATGAGTTCATAACTTGAGTTTGAATTTGAACCCTTGGTTCAAATAAGCTCAAACCCTTCTGTTCTAGTTGCATTAGCTCAAATCACAGCATGTTGCCATGTCATGATCATGCATCATATTGTGCATTGCATTGATTATGCTTTCCCTCTGTTGCCGGTAACTGTCCCCTCTCAGGAAACGTGGTTCCGACGATGAGATCGATGACACCGATGAAGAACTATACTATCTTCTGAAGTGCCAGGCAAGCAAAAAACCCTTGTTCATTCCGATACAATCCCACTCTCTCGCTCCTGCTCTCTTTTACTGCATTAGGACAACAACGATTCATTTGTTACTTGTTGCAGTAGTTGAACCCCCTTTTCCTCTGCATGACCTGTCATTGCCACAGTAAATAGATGAAACCCACTAGCATGAGTAGGAGTTGTTTGAGCCCTGATGTGCCTACTCATTCATGCTTGTTTTTCATGCCTGCTACTACTTAGAATTGAGTCAGGTCTGATTCATCAGGGATGAATTGGAATGTGGTGAACATGTCCTACTGTTGAGAGCTAAGTGTGTGAACAAGATTTGGTAAAGGTAGCAGTGAGAGGCCATGTAGGAGTACGTGGTGGG
This sequence comes from Triticum aestivum, assembly GCF_018294505.1. Taxonomy (NCBI): domain Eukaryota; kingdom Viridiplantae; phylum Streptophyta; class Magnoliopsida; order Poales; family Poaceae; genus Triticum; species Triticum aestivum. The sequence goes on along the minus strand of NC_057794.1, from coordinate 386,103,304 downwards.
TTGTCTGATTGAAGCCGTCCTCAAGAACAGAGTTCTGTGTTTGTGATCCATGAACAGCTACTACCACATGTTGGGCCCTGAAATATGACCCCGCTCGACTTATTAATCGCCCATGTCCTTTGTCCAGGAGTTGCAAGTAGTTTATGGTGTTTGTAGTATGCTGGAGGTCGTGCGTGGCGCTGACCCTAGGGGTGGGCTGTGATGCGGTAGGCACATGGCATGGTGTACCGGGACGCCCGTTTGGTGCCTCAGGAACCCTGCACACATCGTTCGGGGCTGTAAGTGGAAACCTTGGCCAGACTCCCTTCGGATGGAACTTGAATATGCGATAAACCTGGACTAGGGACTTGTGTGGTTAGTCAGGTCATGGTCTACACCCACGTTGGCTTTCGCTTGAAGTCTGCCGAGCACATGTCGTGTGCAAATGCTAAGTGGTGGAAACATGTGTGAAGAAGTAAACCCCTACAGGGTTATAAATGATATATTCGAATAGTCGCATCCTCGGTAAAGGACTTCTGGGTTGCCTATATAGTTCATAGACAAGTGAAAGTGGATACTCTAAAATGCGCAAGATAAGCGTGAGTGCTATGGATGGCATTCTCGTAGGGAGACGGGAGCGGATCCATAGTGGTGTATTGATTGGTGAATATGTGGACTCGTGTGCGCCACCCCAAAAGAGTTACGTGCATACGTAGTTCAGGATAGCCACTGAGTCAAAGCTAGCTTGCTACAGTTAAACTCCACCACCCCCTTTGTTGATACTGATGCATATGTAGATAGTTCTGATGTAAGTCTTGCTGGGTACATTTGTACTCACGTTTTCTTAATTTATGTTTTTGCAGACAGACTTCAGTCTCACTAGTAGTTCCGCGTGGACTTCGACGTTTAGCTTGTTACCTCAGCTACGATCTTGTGCCCTCGGCAGGGTCTTGTAGATAGTCAAGTTTCTCAGTCTTTTCATTTGTAGTTGTCTGCACTCAGACAAGGTAAGCTTCCGTTTGTGCTTATTGCTTGTATGACTTGAATGCTGGGTCATACCCATGTTTGTAATATCTGGCTTTTTGGAGCATAGTGAATAAATACTTTGAGTCGTAGAGTTTTGTTGTGATGCCATGTTGTATTTGCACATATCGAGCATATTGTGTGTATGTTATTGAAATGCTTGGTATGTGTGGGATCCCACTACCTAGTTGTTTATTCTTGGTAGCCTCTCTTACCGAGAAATGTCTCCTAGTGCTTCCACTGAGCCATGGTAGCTTTCTACTGCTCCGGAACACTTAGGCTGGCCGGCATGTGTCCTTCTTCGTTCCTGTGTCTGTCCCTTCGGGGAAATGTCACGCGTTGTTCCTTTAAGTCATTGTAGCTTGCTACGACTTGGGTTCATACGTTGATGACTGACACGTTCATTGCTGGGTCATGTATGACTGTCCCTATAAGTTAGTGCCACCTTGGGTTTACGACTAGACATGTCGGCCCGGGTTCTTTGTTATATGGATGCTAGCGACACTATCATATACGGGAGCCAAAAGGCGCAAACGGTCCTGAGCCAGGTAAGGTGGCACCCGTGGGGATACCGTGTGTGAGGCCGCAAAGTGATATGATGTGTTACATGCTAGATCGGTGTGACATAGGATCGGGGTCGTGACAGCTTTGGTATCAGAGCCTGATTGCATGTAGGATTACCAAGCCAAACTGGTCGAAGTTGAGTCTAGAAATGCTTTAGTTATATAAGGGAATTGATTGTGGAAGGGAACGTAAGGCTCTTTTACTCCTTTATCTTATGCCCTTCTGATCTGAGTCAACCTCTTCTTTTCTACGGGGATTAAGAACTAGGCTTCTCATCTTTCTATCAGGATCATGTGTTACTAATCCATAGACTTATAGGATTGATGGATTCAAGTCTCAGTTCAGTTTCTACTACTTCCGTATGTTCATAGCTGGCCTCAGAACCTTGATACGGTGATGTTGAGTGGTCATGCCACTATTTTGCAGGATGTCTCAAATCTTTTTGAGCATTTACAGCCGTTATGCTGTCTGAGTCATCCCGGGTTTCTAAATAGTCTGATGCATTTGCAAATCCCTTCTTCCGTTCTCGATGTTTCTTTGGGCCAGTTTAACCACACTAATGGGTGAGTTGAGGTACTCTGTTGCCTCGACATATATGTTGGAGCTATTATTATGACCCTAGGTGTCTTAGAGAACCATTCAGTGATCTGGCCATGTTTTATGTTCCCGGTGTGATGATTCTGGCCATTATTCTCAAAAGCATCATGTGATGCCATTTAGTTAGTAAGCATTCTATTTCTGGGTTCTTGAGTGTCAGGACCACGATTCCAAGTCACATCTATCTAGCCAGTAACACCTCATATCACTTTGCGGCCGCACACATGGTATTCCCACGGGTGTCGCCTTACCATGGCCCGGGACCGTTTGCGCCTTTTGGCTCACGTATATGATAGTGTCGCTAGCATCCATATGACAGAGAACCCGGGCCGATATGACTAGTCGTGAACCCAAAGTGGCACTAACTTACGGGGACAGACATACATGAATCAACATCGAGCATGTCGGTCAGCAGCGTGCGAATCTGGGCTGTAGCACTGGGCTAACAGGAATCCGGTGAACCAGGCTATAGCAGGCCAGGCACGACTCCGGATGTCACCGCGTGACATTTCCCCGAAGGGACAGACACATGAACGAAGTGAATCACATGCCGGCCAGTCAAGTGTTCGGGAGCAGTAGTGCTGGGCTAGCAGGACTCCGGTGAACCGGGCTGTAGCAGACTACTATGGCTCATGGAAGCACAAGACTACATTTCCCCATAAGAGAGGCTACCAAGGATAAACAACTAGGTTGTCGGATCCCACACATACCAAGCATTTCAATCATACACACAATATGCTCGATATGTGTCGTGGTTTTGTCACGGCAGATGTCCTAAAGAAAGGACTTAGTCGTGGATCCATCGCAACGGATTAGCTTGAAGGGGTTAAAGCGGACACAGGGACGCAAGAGAGATTATACTAGTTCGGCCCCTTCAATGAAGGTAAAAGCCTGCGTCTAGTTGTGATGGAATTGATGGGGTTTCGATGACTAGGGAGCAAACAAGCTTCGCCTAAGTCTCAAGTTGTTGTCTCTCCCCTAAACCGCCGCCGGGTCGTTCCCTTATATACATGGGCGACGCCCGTCGGTTCACAGATTCCCAATACCGGCTCATAGATGTGTCCGGTTTGGTCTCTACTTATTCCTAACTTACAACACAAGTTACATACCAACGCCGGTTTACGGCTACAGGCCTTGAACCGACTATGGGTCTTGAGCCCTCATCTGCCTTCTTGGGCTTTAACATAATTTTCTACTAATTAACCCGGCCCAGATAGGCCGGTTTACGCCCAGTAGTAATATCCCCAACATTAGGCCCCAAATTGATTTGAACAGGTTCATGTCAATCCTTAGCAAAAATCTTCACCTTCAACATCTTCTTGTAGTTCGTTGAACCGCCGTGATGTCATCTTCTGTGGTCGTTGTAAACCGGCGTGACATCACCTGTTATAAAGAAACTTATCCATGATACCTTCTTTGTTTAATAGGTCTGCGACAATCGAGGCGATAGCTCCGTTTCCAGAGCCACAGTTCCTTGATTTTCGCGCCTGACTCCTGTCCCTTGCCTTATAAATAGGACCGAAGGGTCATTTCCTTTTCTCCCCTTCGTGCCCTTCTACTTCGTCTTCCCTGTGTCGTCCAGCTTCGAAGCTCCGCCGCCGTTGACGACCTCTGCTCCAACCTTGGCCGCTGCATCACCCTGACTGTACCAGAGCATCGCGGCGACCTTCTGTTTCTTCCTCGACTCCGGTGAGTTCTTCATCTTTTCCTCCGTAGATCCGTTCTAGGGTTTCCAAGTTCTTCAGAGTTCATCGTCTTCTTCGTATTCATATGATAGACCCTGGATGAACATGTGAACCTTTGCTCTGTGTAGCAGTATGTCTTAGCATCCGCCTTTACTTATATGCCTCAAGACCATAGATCTACATGTATCTCTGCCCATCGATTCGGTATTGTTCTTTTTTGAACTTTGAATTTTTTCCTTCTTTTCTGAACTTAGTTCAGATCCGTGGCTGTAGAGAGATCTTGTGAAATCTGTTTCTGTACACTTATCTATCTGCAATCTCAACTGTTTCAATGCTTAGATCCGGTGGTTTAACTTTGTAGAAAAATTGCCAGACCGGTATATACCATTAGTCCCCTTGTTGAACCGCCAGATGCTGTTGCTTCATAAAACTCCGGTTTAGATAGAGATGTCTCCGCTTTAACATTGTACATACCAGTGCACTTTAATAAATGCATTCTTGAACCGGAATTACCTATCTTGTAGATTTCATCATGGCCAAGCAAGTATATGAGTGCAACTGGGTTCCTTCTCGCATCACAGAGACTCAGCTGAACAATTTAGTCCTGATCGGCGCTTTAGGCAGCAAAAACACCATCCATTGGAGAGCTCCTGGCAAAGAATGCCCTCCCACACCTCAAGAAGGAGAGGTCGTCGTTTTCGTAGATCACTTAGCCCGGGGCTTTAAGACGCCTGGTTCCAAATTTTACTGGGACATTTTAGCCGATTTTCAACTCCACCCACAAGACACTGGTCCCAACTCTGTTACAAACATGTGTCACTTCCAAGTGCTCTGTGAGGTGTTCTTTCAAGAGGAGCCCACAATGGAATTGTTCAGAGACTGTTTCCATCTAAACCGCCGTACTGAGTTTTGTGACGGTTCCAATATGGAGTTGGGCGGTGTGGCAATTCAAAAAAGGAAAGAGGTCACATACCCTCACGCCAAGCTGCACAGCCACCCCAAAGAGTGGAATCAAACATGGTTCTATCGCAGAGACACCTCCCCTGCTGGTGAAAATCCTTTGTCTGGCTTTCGTCCGGAGCGGCTTAGCAATACACACCCCTTTCCGCAAAGGTTGACTGCCAAGGAGAGAACCAAATACGCTCCTCAACTGTCCAAGCTCAGAGCCTTCATGGCCAATGGTTTAACAGGAGTTGATCTCGCTCGCTGTTGGATATCATGGAGCATACTGCCCCTTAGTCAGCGCTCCGATTTGATGTGTGAGTATACTGGCAGTGTTGATGACCCATTGCGACATGCTAACATCCAGCTTATCGACGAAGAAATCACAGAGGCTGTGAATAAAATGCTGAATGAACTGGAACACGTTTGTGCTCGAACTGGCCCGCTTCCCTTCTGTGCCACCAACAAACCGCCAGCTGTAAGAGTTTGATTGTTCTTTTTTTATGAACCTGTTATTGATATACCTGGTCATTGTTTAATATCAATACCTGTTTGAATAGGGCAATGATCCGTTTTGGAGCAAGAAACTGCCACAGGAGAAACCAGAAAAACCAGATAAACCGGAAAGACCAATCCAGCAAAAGACTAAAGCTATGAAGAAGACTACCCATAGGAAAAGAACCACTGCATCCTCTGATCCGGCCGCTGATGACGATGTGGATAATCCATACCTTGAGGTAGAGCTTGACTCACTTGGCTTATTTTTCATGCGTCTTATTGATGATGATATTTGTCAGGATGATGCCGAAGCCAGCCATGCTGATGCTGCAGATGTAATTATTCTCTCTTCCGATTCAGAACCTTTGCCTTCACTAAAAATTCATCAGGCAAACCGGAAAGTTAAATTTTCTCATCCCCTTGCTTACTTGGATCCCAAATTTCTTATGAAGACCCAACAGCACGAAGCTCGCTGCACAACCCGGCACAGCGGCCAGGTAGTTACCTCCACTGGTTTACCAAACAGTCTGGTTCGGAAACGCCGTTCAGAGGTCTCTAATTTGCTTGTCAGTGCTTGTCCTAAAGCGGGATGTTTTCGTCACCCTCTTAATCCATCTGACTCCGATTATCAGGTTACTTCCCACTCATCCTCTGGCGAGTCATCGGCTACTCAACTGCCACCGCTCAAAACGGTGCTTGGGTAAGCTATACTTATCATAATATTTCAGGTACATCACCTTGGAACATATGTTGTATTTGACTTTGTTATTCCTTTCAGGTCCAAGCCTAGGCCAAGCAAAAAGGCTCGCCTGGATAAAGCGGCCAAGGAGGATGTCGTCCCTGAACCGGGCAAAACACCAGATCTTGAAGCGGTTATTCCTAAAGACATAACCAATGATCCACCCAGCAAGATGACGATCTTATTGCTGAAGAGAGGCCTATTGATACCTCAAGTCCTGCCAACCAGCCCACAAGCCCCATCCGTATTGAGAAATCCACCGGTCCAACAAAGCCTACTGATAAGCCAATGGCCCCAGTGCAAACCGGCGACGCCAAGGATGATGAAGTTGTTATTACTGGCATTGGCCATACAGAGCCAAGCAATCCTGTCGCTTTGTCTAAACATACTGCCAAGGAAGAATTTGCTGCCTTTGGCAAGGGCAAGTGGAATGTTGATCTGGCGACCTACGCTGCTCTGAATGCCCAAGACATCCATTCTGGCTATCTGAACCGGCTGTACACCAGCCGTGACTATGAAGCCAGTCTGGTTAACATGATGAAAGATAAATATGAGGTAACTTCCATATGCTCTTTCCTGCTTGTATGCGTCAATTCTTGCTGACTCGCCTATCCCCCAAGGACCGGTTTGTAATCTTCTTTCAAACCGGGACTTACTAATATAAATCTTAATGCCTCGAAATTCGCTGATGTAGCCCCCAAGGGCCGGTTCAACTTAGTGTAGTTAAACCGGGACAAGTAATTAATATCGCCGCATCAGAACTTATTTGAACAAATAGCCATTAGCCCCCAAGTGCCAAGTTGAATACTTGTATTGAGCTTGGGACTTTATAATCAAGTGAAATATGAAGATCAAATAGGCATTAGCCCCCAAGCGCCAAGTGCATAACTTGTTATGTGGTTGGTGCTTCAATTCTTACACTGCTTGCTGAATCATATAACTGTCTGTATGCAGGCTGAGCTGAAGACAAAAGAGACCCAAATCGCCGATCTCCAAGAAAATCTGAAGTCCCAACAGACTGAAACCTCAAAAGCAAAAGAGGAGTTGACCAGCGCCTTAAGCGTCATGGAACAGCTTAAGAAGGATTTCAAGAAGGAATGGGCGGATTGGGCTACTAAAAATCCACTTTAGCCAAACGAGCAGAAGACACCGAGGCTGCACTAAAACCGGTGGTGGATGAACTGACCAGCATAAAGCAGCACGTGCATGCCATGACTGCTGCTATCTTTGGTAAGCCAGTTTGATTTCTGAATTGATTCTGCCGTCTTACAGAGCTACCGGTTTGTTAACCCTTTGTGATATTTCAGGGACACGCATTGGTCATTTGGGGTCAGATGTGCGGAAGAAATTGAAAGCCACCTATACGTTGATCGAACAATTGTACACTGGTGCACAGCGGATCATCTATACTGCATCCCACAACAAGCCGGCGCCCACCTTGATTCAGGACACTCTACAGAAACTGTCGGTGCTTCCTGCCCGGGTGGAAGAGCTGAAGAAATCTGCTGCTCGAACTGGTGCGATCAATGCCTTAATCCGGGCAAAGCTTGGGTGCCGGATTTTGATCCTATTGAAGCGGCTTAGGGCTATCCCAGCTTGAAGGAAGACGGGTCAGAGTTTAGTGAAGCGGATCTGCAAGCAATAAACCGGGAGGTGCGTCTGCTAGCTTGTCAATTGGCTGAAGAATCAGACTTATCTCATTATCAAGCCCACTATGACAATCAAAACAAGCGAGTAGTTGCACCAATTCATGAAGCGGAAAATCTTATCCCTCCAATCCGTAAGCATACTTACGCTCCTGATATTGAACCATCATTGCTGATCCATGATGAAGCTGTTTTTCAAGCATTAATGGGAATCGACTGGACAACTGTTGATTTCCAGCCGCTGGGTAGAGAAACTGAAGTTGAAGCGGCGCGGGATGACCCACAACCATCAGGCCAGGCTGGTGACCAAGCTTGAACCGGCAGCCGGTTTAAACTTCTTCCCCTTTGGAAAACAATGATATTGTTTTGGGCACCGTGTTGCCTTGTAATAGGCTAGCTGATACTCTTGATCTTAATATGCCTTCGTGCATAACCACTGCAACTTGTGCTTTCTTTGGGTTATGAACTTTCCAAAGTATTTTCTGCAACATAGAAATCTTAAAGTGCGACCGCGGTTGTACCGTCAGGCGGAGTATGATGTCTGCATATATAAAATCAAAACATCTGAAATTTAAGCATATGATCAAATCTTTTAGATACATAATACCTGCCATCGTTGGGCATGAAGCTGGTTTAGCCAATCTTGAAGCGGAGGTTTCATAAACCCACACTGTTGGAGGAGATAGCAGTTCTTGTATATATATAATACCAGTTTACCATGTAAACCGTGCTGGGTTATAATAAAGCACCGTGTTACTCCGTAATAGGATGTTAACAAAAAAATCAAACCGGGCAAATAGTCTCCGGATTAAAAATGAACCGTGTTCCGTCAATTGACAGTGTGAACCGGTTTTAAAATTTTGTCGGTTTAGAAAACGCAACAAAAAGAAAGAAATATCTATCAAAGAAAATTGTGAAGCAAAGGCAATGATAAAACCATTTGCAAAAAGAGGCTTATTTGAGCCGATCAGATGGCGTTACCATGGTCGGACATGACCAAGCTCCTGATAGGTGTAGCTATGGTTCAAGTCAGCTAGGTCCCCAAATGAAACCGTGGCATTTATGCCGATCAAGTGGCATGGAAATGGTTCGGGTTCGACCAAGCCCCCAAGTGATTCTGTGGCCTTAGGCCGATCAAGAGGCGTGACTGGTTCAGACGTGACCAAGTCCCCAAGTGATCTGGTGGCTCTCGCCTATCAAGAGGTGTTGCATTGGTTCGGACACGACCAAGCCCCCAAGTGATATAACATGATGCTTTTTGAAAAGCTAACTCAAGGGGTAAACTGGAGGCTGCTTTAGAACAACTCCGTGTAACCACACATGATGTAAAAGGAGAGATACCCCGCTTTAGCTGAGGTTCCGGTTTATTATATTTAATCATAATATATACATCGTCGTAATATGTACACAAGTAGAGCCAATGGCTCAGGTATAGTAAGGCCGAAGATGAGCTATGTTCCACGGCCTGTTGGTCTCCTCCTCTGATGTGCGTGAGTCTTTATGCTCTCGAATATCGATCAGATAGTATGACCCATTGTGCAGATTCTTGCTGACCACGAAAGGTCCCTCCCAAGGTGGGGATAGCTTATGCATATCAGTGTGATCTTGGATGAGCCGAAGCACCAAATCTCCTTCCTGAAAGGTTCTGGTTCTGACTCGGCGACTGTGATAACGACGAAGATCCTGTTGGTAAATCGCCGAGCGGGCGGCTGCTATGTCACGTTCTTCATCCAACAGGTCCAAAGCGTCTTGCCTTGCTGTCTCATTGTCCGCTTCAACATAAGCCGCCACACGGGGTGAGTCATGACGGATATCACTGGGGAGAACCGCCTCCGCTCTGTAAACCATGAAGAACGGTGTGTATCCTGTTGATCTGTTGGGTGTAGTATTGATGCTCCATAACACAGATGGTAACTCTTCTACCCAACAACCCGGTGTTCTCTGCAAAGGAACCATAAGATGGGGCTTGATGGCTCTCAAGATCTCTTGATTAGCCCTTTCTGCTTGACCATTGGACTGTGGGTGTGCCACCGATGAAACATCGAGCCGGATGTGCTCCCGTTCGCAGAACTCCTTCATGGCACCATTGGACAAATTGGTACCATTATCTGTGATGATATTGTGTGGAAAGCCAAACCGGAAAATCACTTTTTTGATGAACTGAACCGCCGTGGCCGCATCACACTTGCTAACAGGTTCTGCCTCCACCCACTTTGTAAACTTGTCAACCGCCACCAGGAGGTGGGTCTTCTTATCTTTGGACCTTTTGAAAGGCCCAACCATATCCAGCCCCCAAGTCGCAAACGGCCAAGTAATTGGAATCATTCTCAATTCTTGAGCCGGCACATGAGCACGTCTTGAAAACTTTTGGCAACCATCACATCGTCTGACCAGATCCTCCGCATCAGCATGAGTAGTTAACCAATAGAAGCCATGGCGAAACGCTTTAGCCACCAAAGATTTTGAACCGGCGTGGTGACCACAATCTCCTTCGTGGATCTCACGCAAAATTTCACGGCCTTCTTCAGGAGACACACAGCGTTGAAACGCCCCTGACACACTACAATGATGCAACTCGCCGTTGATAATAGTCATGGACTTGGATCGCCGGATTATCTGTCGGGCCAGAGTCTCATCCTCTGGTAACTCGCCCCGGTTCTTGTACGCCAGGTAAGGAAGCGTCCAATCCAGAATAACATGAAGCGCTGCCACCAATTGAGCCTCCGGATCAGGAATAGCCAAATCCGCTTCACCAGGGATCTTGACCGACGGGTTGTGCAGCACATCCAGAAAAACATTGGGCGGGACCGGTTTGCGCTGAGAGCCCAGCCAGCTTAAAGCGTCCGCTGCTTCATTCTTCCGCCGGTCTACGTGGTCCACCTGATAGCCTTTAAAGTGACCTGCAACAATATCCACCTCACGACGATATGCTGCCATGAGTGGGTCCTTGGAGTCCCAAGTGCCAGATACTTGCTGAGCCACAAGGTCCGAGTCACCGAAGCACTTAACTCGACTTAGATTCATCTCCTTAGCCATCCGGAGACCGTGGAGCAAGGCTTCATACTCAGCTGCATTGTTAGTACAAGGGAACATTAAGCGGAGAACGTAACAAAACTTATCACCTCGTGGAGAAGTTAATACGACTCCAGCCCCCGAGCCTTCCAATTGCCTGGATCCGTCAAAATGGATGGTCCAATATGTGTGATCCAGCTTTTCTTCAGGTGCTTGTATTTCCGTCCAATCATTGATGAAATCAACAAGTGCTTGAGAATTAACCGCTGTCCGAGGCACATACTTTAAACCGTGCGGCCCAAGCTCTATAGCCCACTTGGCAATCCGGCCAGTCGCTTCCCGGTTCTGGATGATATCCCCCAAAGGAGCAGAACTGACCACCGTAATTGGGTGCCCTTGGAAGTATTGCTTAAGCTTCCGGCTTGCCATAAAAACTCCATACACCAGCTTCTGCCAATGCGGATACCTTTGCTTGGACTCAATGAGTACCTCGCTGATATAATAGACCGGACGTTGAACCGGATGCTCCTTACCTGCCTCCTTTCGCTCCACCACAATAGCCACGCTGACTGCACGAGCATTAGTAGCAACATATTGCAGTAACGGCTCCTTGTCAATGGGAGCGGCGAGCACAGGCGGATTGGCCAATTGCCGCTTTAAGTCCTCAAATGCTTCATCAGCAGCGGAACTCCAGAAGAACTGATCCGTCTTCTTCAACATCTGATACAAAGGGATTGCCTTCTCACCAAGACGGCTGATAAACCGGCTTAACGTGGCAATCCGGCCTACCATGCATTGAACATCATTGATACACTTCGGTTTAGCCAGGGAGGTGATGGCTGTGATCTTCTCCGGATTAGCCTCAATTCCCCTATTGGACACCAGAAAACCCAATAACTTGCCCGCCGGTGCACCAAAGACACACTTGTCCGGATTAAGCATCATCTTGTACGTCCTCAGGTTATCAAAGGTTTCCTTCAAATCGTCAACCAGAGTCTCCTTCTCCCTGGACTTAAGCACGATATCATCCACGTAAGCATGTACATTACGGCCAATATTCTTGTGAAGGCAATTTTGTACACACCATTGATAAGTTGCCTGGGCACTCTTGATCCCAAAGGGCATAGACACATAGCAGAAGGCTCCAAAAGGAGTTATGAATGTCGTCTTCTCCTGGTCCTTAACTGCCATTTTGATCTGATGATAGCCAGAATATGCATCCAAAAAACTTAAACGCTCACAACCTGCCGTAGCATCAATAATTTGATCAATACAGGGGAGAGCAAAAGGATCTGCTGGACAAGCTTTATTAAGATCTGTGTAATCCACACACATGCGCCAGGTGCCGTTTTTCTTAAGGACTAGCACCGGATTGGCAAGCCACTCAGGGTGAAAAACTTCAACAATAAAACCAGCTGCTAAGAGCCTGGCTACCTCTTCTCCTATCGCCTTGCGTCTTTCTTCATTAAACCGGCGGAGGAACTGTTTCACCGGTTAGTATTTAGGATCCACATTAAGGGTGTGCTCAGTGAGTTGCCTCGGTACACCTGCATGTCAGAGGGCTTCCATGCAAAAATGTCCCGATTCTCAGGGATGAACTCGATGAGCGCGCTTTCCTATTTCAGATCCAAGTTGGCACTGATGCTGAACTGCTTGGATGAATCGCCAGGCACGAAGTCAACAAGCTTAGTTTCTGCTGCCAATTTGAACTTCAAGGTCGGATCATGCTCCGTAGTTGGCTTCTTTAATGGAGTCATGTCCGCCGGATCAACATTGTCCTTATAATACTTCAGCTCCTCGGTGGCACAAACCGACTCTGCGTAGGCCGCATCTCCTTCCTCGCACTCCAAAGCGATTTTACGGCTTCCGTGAACCGTTATTGTCCCCTTGTGACCCGGCATCTTGAGCTGCAAATACACATAACAGGGTCGTGCCATAAACTTGGCGTAGGCCGGTCACCCAAATAGGGCGTGATATGGACTTTGGATTTTCACCACTTCAAACGTTAATGTCTCCGACCTGGAATCATGATCATCTCCAAAGGCCACTTCCAGAGCTATCTTACCAACAGGATACGCTGATTTGCTAGGTACCACACCATGGAAAACCGTATTAGACGGTTTGAGATTTTTATGTGTTAATCCCATACGACGGAAGGTCTCATAGTACAAGATATTAATGCTGCTCCCTCCATCCATGAGCACTTTGGTGAACTTGTAACCTCCCACCTGAGGCGCCACCACCAGAGTCAACTGACCCGAATTATCAACCAGGGGAGGGTGATCCTCTCTGCTCCATATGATTGGCTGTTCAGACCAGCGTAGATAACAGGCACGGCCGGTTCAACAGAGTTGACTGCCCGCCTCGGAACCTTCCGGTCTCGCTTGTCCAAGCTAGTGGTGAAGACATGGTACTGCCCGCTACTCAACTGCTTTGGGTTGCTCTGGTAACCTGACTGTTGTTGCTGTTGGTTGTAACCACCCTGGTTGTTCTGGTTATTTTGATTATTATGTCTGCCCGGATTACCATTAAATCCTGAACCAGAACTTCCTCCACTGTAACCCGGCCCGGATCCTGAGCCACCGCCGGAGACGTGATCATACCGGAAAGCATTAGAATTCTTGAACTCCTGCATAATGAAGCAATCCTTCCAAAGGTGGTTGGCTGGCGCCTCCTTCGTCCCATGTCTCGGACAGGGCTGGCTCAGTAGATAGTTTAGGTGGTCCGGGTTAGGGTTGGGTGCCCCACTGCGATTTGGCGGTTTAGCCCTGCGTCACTGGCCCTTGTCCTGCGCGTTGGTATTAGCCAAAAAGTCCATGTTACCATCCGCTTTACGCTTGCCTCCACCACCATTGCCTGCCAAGTGATGCTGCTGCCCTTTGGAGTTGTTGTTCCTCTTTCCCTTTCCTGCCTTGTCATCATCAGATTCGGGATCCTTGGTACTATTAGAATCAGCATACTTTACCAAAGCAGCCATGAGGGTCCCCATGTCAGTGCAATGACGCTTCATCCGTCCCAACTTCAGCTTTAGGGGCCCAAACCGGCAGTTGCCTTCTAGGGTTAATACTGCAGTGTCAGCGTTGATGCGGTCTGATGAATGCAACACTTGTGAAACCCGGTGCACCCAATGAGTCGTCGATTCTCCTTCCTCCTGGACGCAGGCAGCTAAGTCCACTATCGACATATGTTGTTTACATGTATCCTTGAAATTGCTGATAAACCGGGCTCGTAATTGGGCCCATGAAGTGATAGAATTAGCCGGCAAGCTTTTTAACCAAGTACGGGCCGTTCCTTCAAGCATCATGGTGAAGTATTTCGCACACGCCGCGTCATCCACATCAAGCATCTCCATGGCCATCTCATAGCTCTCCACCCATGTCTCTAGTGGTTGATCCGCCGTGTAATTTGGTACCTTGCGCGGGCCTTTGAAATCCTTGGGCAGGCGCACATTGCGTAAAGCGGGGATAAGGCAAGGCACCCCCAAAGAACTAGAAGTAACACCAGGTTCGATCGAGATAGTTGGACGAACCGGCGTAAGCTGCCGAGCCTGATACTGTGCAGCTAACTCGGCCTCCCTGCGCGCTCGGGCCCGGTCCACTACTTCCTGAGCGTTATCAGCACCACCCGTCGGGTTGTTGCCACGGGGTGCTCCACGTCGTTCATTACTCGACACTGCCGGTTCATCCATATGCCTGCTATAGCTCCGGCTTGGACGGGGGGTCGAGTGGATCCGGTCGCGGCTGTATGAGTATGCTTCCTGTTGGACCAAAGCTGTCCTCAGAAGCTCCTTGACCCGTCGCGTCTCTACTGCCTGCGGCGAGTCGCCTTCAATTGGAATGGCCTCCAGCCATGCAGCAGCAGCAACGAGATTGTCCATCGGGTTGGAGTAGTGACCCGGAGGTGTCGAAACAGCCTGAGGTATAACAGTATATTGATGAGGCAGATCCATCCGATGGGGCTGAACCGGCGCGCCGGTCGCTGGGGCTTCCGCCCGATTTACCTCCAGCGGATTACTGGTTCCTGCTCCTGGGGTGTTGAAAAGGTCTCTGGCCTCAAAAACCGAAGGCAAACGGGATCGGTACTTCCTCTTCATGACTTCATGCGACGCGTTCTGGTCCAACATGAGCCTGTAGGCTTGTGCGTCTAAAGCGGCCCGCTCTGCGGTCATCCTGGCAGCCTCAGCTGCCAGGTCCGCCTTGGCCTGGGTGATCTATTCCTTCACCTTTGCAATCTCTGCATTGTGGACTTCCTGATCCATCGGATTAGCTTCTGCCATAAGCACAACCAATGCATCAAATAGATCTGATAGAACTTGAGCCGGCGGGCGCGCAGAGCTCCCTGCCCCGGCAGCTGTCGCCGCTGCTGAACCGGAGGTTATTGGCGCAACGGTCAAAGAATGAAGTGCTGCTTGTGTGTCAGCCATGAATATTCCAACTCGGTTAGGTAGATCAGAGGGGTTCGGAATACTGTCGCCATCGAAACAGCCCCCAATCCGGCCGTCTTGTAGCTGATATAGAGATTCGGTTTCTATGGTTGATGACTCGTCGTCGGAACAAACGACGGTCTCGCAGCGGGATTCCGATCCATCCTCATAACTTCCTCCGTGGATGACTCCCACGAGGGCATGCCTCATGGCCGGTTTAACCCGGGCGGACCGCGCATGCTGAGCCATTTCGACGAGGTCGGTGCAGATGCCCGGCTCAGGGCCCGGTTCACCGATCTTGCCGATGAAATCGTGTATGCCACCAAAGGGGACCCGGTACCCGTACTCAACTGAGCCGGCCTCGGGGCCCCAGCCTGCATCATCGATGTAGAGCTTGCCGCGATGACTCTTAGTCATCCGGCCCACGACGTAGCCCTCGAGTCCTTCAAAGCGGACCTCCAAGAACTTGAAACCATCGTGCGATAGCCCCACGGTGGGCGCCAACTGTCGTGGTTTTGTCACGGCAGATGTCCTAGAGAAAGGACTTAGTCGTGGAGCCATCGCAACGGGTTAGCTTGAAGGGGTTAAAGCGGACACAAGGACGCAAGAGAGTTTATACTAGTTCGGCCCCTTCAATGAAGGTAAAAGCCTACGTCTCATTGTGATGGAATTGATGAGGTTTCGATGACTAGGGATCAAACAAGCTTCGCCTAAGTCTCGAGTTGTTGTCTCTCCCCTGAACCGCCGCCGGGTCGTCCCTTTATATACACGGGCGATGCCCCTTGGTTCACAGATTCCCAATACCGGCTCATAGATGTGTCCGGTTTGGTCTCTACTTATTCCTAACTTGAAACACAAGTTACATACCAACGCTGGTTTACGGCTACAGGCCTTGAACCGACTATGGGCCTTGAGCCCTCATCTGCCTTCTTGGGCTTTAACATAATTAACTACTGATTAACCTAGCCCAGATAGGCCGGTTTACGCCCAGTAGTAATATCCCCAACAATATGTGTAAATACAACATGGCATCACAACATAACTCTACGACTCAAGTATTTATTCATTAGGCTCTGAAGAGCCAGATATTATAGACATGGGTCTCATGACCCAGCATTCAGAGCATACCAGACAAAGCACATGTGGAAGCTTAACATGTCTGAGTACAAACATCTATAAATGAAAAAGGCTAAGAAGCCTGACTAACTACCAGATCCTGCCGAGGGCACAAGATCGTAGTTGAGGTAACAAGCTAAAGGTCGAAGTCCACGTGGAACTACTAGCGAGACTGAAGTCTCTCTGCAAAAACATAAATTAAGCAAACGTGGGTACAAATGTACCCAGCAAGACTTACATTAGAACTAACTACATATGCATCGGTATCAACAAAGGGGTGGTGGAGTTTAACTGCAGCAAGCCAGGTTTGACTCAGTGGCTAACCTGAACTACGACTGCAAGCAACTCTTTTGAGGTGGCGCACACGAGTCCACATAGTCACCATATCAATACACCACTATGGATCCGCTCCCGTCTCCCTACGAGAACGCCATCCATAGCACTCACGCTTATCTTGCACATTTTAGAGTATCCACTTTCACTTGTCTATGAACTATGCAAGGGGTCCAAGTTTCCATATCCGAGGAATCCGGCTATTCGAATAGATAATGATAACCCTGCAGGGGTGTACTTCTTCACACAAGCTCTCGCCACTTACCACCATGTACACGTCGTGTATCTCGGCAACCTTCAAGCGGAAGCCTGGTGAGGGAGTCGACCACGACCTGACTAATCACACAAGTCTCTCGTCCAGGTTTATCGCCTATTCGGGTTCCATCCGCAAGGAGATCCAGCCGGGGTGTCGCTTACGGCCCCAAACGATGTGTACAGGGTTCCCAAGCCCACCATCCGGGTGCCACTTGGTACACCGGGCCACTATGCCTAGTCTGTCCCAAGCCCACCTGTACCGGGTGCCACTTGGTAGACTACTAACACTACCTACAAACACCAGAAACTAGTTGCAACTCCTGGACAGAGATCGAGTGGATTAATAAGTCGAGAGATCTTAGAGCGCCCGGAGCCCAATGTGTGGTAGTAACTGTTCATGGATCACAAACACAGAACTCAGTTCCTGAGGACGGCTGCAATGAGACAACCCACCATGTACTCCTACATGGCCTCTCACCGCTACCTTTACCAAATCGTGTTCACACACTTAGCTCTCAACAGTAGGACATGTTCACACACCTCCGATTCATCCCCGATGAATCAGACCTGACTCAACTCTAAGCAGTAGCAGGCATGACAAACAAGCATGAATGAGTAGGCACAACAGGGCTCAAACAACTCCTACTCATGCTAGTGGGTTTCATCTATTTATTGTGGCAATGACAGGTCATGCAGAGGAAAGGGGTTCAACTACCGCAGCATGTAACAGTTGAAACATTGTTGTCCTAATGCAGTAAAAGAGAGCAGGAGCGAGAGAGTGGGATTGTATCAGAATGAACAAGGGGGTTTTGCTTGCCTGGGACTTCTGAAGATAGTAATAGCTCTTCATCGGTGTTATCGAAGTCATCGTCGAAACACGTCTACTGAGAGGGGACAATTACCAGCAACAGAGAGAAAACACAATCAATGCAATGCGACAATATGATGCATGATCATGACATGGCAATATGATGTGATTTGAGCTAATGCATCTAGAAACCAGATTAAATGAAGTTGGTTTGAATCAAAGATTCAAATTCAAACTCCATATGTATTTGTTTAAATGACATCTAATTGTTTTGTCCAATTCAGAAACTTTAAGTTGTTCTAACATGCATGGAAATGCCATAAACAGATTCTTCATATTTTCTGATCATTTTTCATATATAATTTATTTCATACTGAGCTATGGTTGAATTTCTATGATTTTTAGAAGTTTAGGTTATTTTCTGAAATCCATAAATCGTTTCTGATTTATTTTAAAATTCCAGAAAACCTTTACTGCGTCAGTACTAGGTCTCGGTGACATCAGCATTGACCAAAGTCAAATCTGACTGGTGGGCCCTACCTGTCATTGACCCAGGGTGTTAACAGGGGTTATTTAACTTCAATAGGGTCACTAACAGTGCGGGTCCCACATGTCCTACACACGAGGTTGATTAACTGGGTGATTAGCACCTAATATAACCCTGCCACGTCAGTGTCGCCGGATTAGGCGTTGACGACCTCACAGTGCGGCGGCGGCTCACCGAGGTGGCGCTAGGGGCAGCGGCTAGGCGCGCTGAGGGCACCAGGAGGGAGCCCTCGCTTGCCCGCATCCAGGGGCATGTAGCTGGGCACAGGGAGGCCGAGGTTGACGGTAGCGACCACTTGAGCGGCGGCCGGAGCTACGGCATCAAGCGGAGCGGGACGGGGCTATAGAGCATGACAGGAGGCGCGGTTGGTGCCGTTGGGCAGCTGACAGCTTGCTGAGCATGTACCGGTGCTCAGACGCGAGCGGAACTCGCTCTAGCCACGGCGGCTTCATGGCCGGAGGGCGGAAGCTCTTGGCTCCGACGAGAACGAGCTAGCGGAGAGGAAGGAAGGGGGAGAGCATGGTGGAAGGAGCAGGAGCTCACAAGGGGTCGGGGGAGCAGCTCAGCGGGCTCGGGGAAGCTTCTACGACGGCAAATCGAGGCGGCGGTCGTCGGTGGCCGAACTCAAAGATGAAGACGATGGTGGCTGCTCGGGGCCTCCGTGCTTCCTTCCTTGGGTGCTGAGGTGAAGCGCGTGGTGATGGAGGCTCTGGACGGCTCGGGGAGGCAAGACGAAGGCGGTGAGCACGACATCTTACGGTGGCGTGCTTGGGCGCGTGAGGAGGAGAGCGAGGGAGAGAGACAGAGAAGCGGGTGGGGACGGGGGAAGAGTAGGAGGGGAACCAGGGGGAGTGCGTGGCGCTCACAGGCGCGTCGGGGAGCGGCGGGAAGCAAGAGGTGGCGCGGCGCGTGGCCAGCGCACAGCGAGCACGCACCCTCGTGCCTTCTGGCATGAGGTTGAAGACAACTAGCGCTGAGGAGGTGGACTGGGCCGGCTCAACTGGGCGAGCTACAGAAGCAGGTAAGGCCCAGGTGCTTCTCTCCTTCTCTCTTGTTTCTGTTTTCTAATTTCTGCAGATGTTTTGAATTTGGTTTGCTAACCAAATTATTTTTGCAGCTTCTAGAAATAATTGTGGATGCAAAATGGTTTAACCCAGAGCTCCACAAGAAGTTTCAGAATTATTGGAGAAATAAAAATATTTATAGGATTTATTAGCTCCAACTCAAATACATTAGTGGATTAAATCAAAGCCCAAATAATTCCCTAAAAATGTTCACTATTTTTGGCTTGGATCAAAACCCTTGCCAAAATTATCAAACATTAATTAAGGCATTTTTGGGTTCATTGAAAAATATTCTTTTGGTTGATCCTAGTTTTCAAAGGAGTGCTAGGGTTTGTTAATCCCCATTTCAGGTTTAAGGAAAGATTGCCATGATGCATGGATGCAAATGCAACTATTGCACACAATTAATCTAGGGCTGTGACAACTCACCCCCACTAAGCAAGAATCTCGTCCCGAGACTCAAGACGTGAGGTAAGAAGACAGAGGGGACACAAAGATAACACGATCTTCACGATCCAGATGCCCTTCTCAAGGATGTTGATTCATTGCATCACCTTGACCTCGACGTCTTGCTTTGAGAACTACATCTAACATGACAATGAGAAGAAAGGGAGAATTTTAGAAGGATCGATCTTCTTGAGGTTTGAGGAACTCAGGATCAACCCATGGAGTGAGACATTGAAAACATCTCTCGAGCTGAGACACGAAGCATACATCCCGAGGGATGGAGTGAAACAGATGACGAAGATTCATTAGGTAGGCAACAATTCCACACTTAAGAAGGTGGTGAACGGTTGTCAACATAGTGAGGAGTTGAGTTGCCATGATACCATAACGAGACATCTTAGAGGAAGGTGACTCGTAGAATTATTCCCTTAAGTGGCAAAAAGAATTACTTTTGATACAGAAATCATTGATACTCTCTATACCAGCCTAAGACAATTCGCAACTGATCGTTTGAAGAAGTTCGAAAGGATGGCATACTCAGACTAGAATGGATGATGTGGACTACCTTGTTGAAGACAACGCAATGGATGATTTTGCTCATCATCGAAAAACGGATGGGACCCATGGTAGGACAACTTCTGAAGATGATCCTGAATAAGAATTACTAAGAAGGCAGCCCATAGTAAAATGGCACAAAGACGGGTGCAAGCTGGGAACAAAATGCAAATGCTGGGAATGTTCCAACCATCATATCTGCCTGAGATTCAGATCTGGTTGGTAACGGGATATTTCAGACGTCATTTCTGGAAAGAAAGTTTGCAACACAAACCGACGAGATGACGTTGCGAGATTCTCGGGAAACGAACTACAATGGCAAGCTCCAAAACATGAGCTGGTTCTGCTACACACATGTGAACACATTGTCCAAGACAAACATGACCACGTAGAAGTCTTACGAGAAAACACTACCGAGTTCTGGTTAGGATCCATCATCAAGGATTTCGAAGTATTTACACAAGTCCATGGATTAGATCCCAAGCATAGACTTCTTTTCCTTGAAGAAGTCAATCAGTGGCTTGGTGTGCTAGGGATTCATATAGAATGAAGGTTGCAAGTCTCCAGACCATAGAATACTTTGCACATATGCATGACCGACTTGGGATGATTCCAGAGGAAGCGAAACAAACTTTCTCAAGTTCACGGCGGCAACTTGCATCATGTGCACGTGAATTAGAGGAAGTCACTTCTTCCATCAAACATAAACTTCATGAGCTAGCACGAAGAAAATGCTTTCAAAAGTTTCCAACACTAACTTAGATGTTCAACATGAATCATGGATACGATGAAAATGTTGTCAATAGGCTCAACAACAAACCATCCAGGCTTCCATATATATGGAATTCCACAATTAAGTGAACATGGTGATGGCATTGGTCAGACCAAAGGATGTAATGGTGTATGCTTGAGGGATCAACCACGAGTAAGACAACATTACGATTATCATTGGTTCCAATTTGATTTGACGATAGCCCATGCACAAATCAAAGATTGAATAAGACAATGGCACCGACAATTGATTACGAGGATCAATCAATGAAGATATCATATTTCTTCAACAAACACACAAACACAAGGATATCCCTTTGGAGATGAACTAAGCGGGACAAGCTTTCATCTTCCAACTCTCCAAGTTGTTGTGTAGCTCAACCAACTAGCTCAGGGATATCCAGCACAGATTCTTGGAGAAGGGGTGGTTTATAAGAAAACCAACTTGATCACGAGCTCAACATAACGGTCAGGGGACAACCCGGTGATACTTCAGAGAGGATATTCAGAAAATCACGAACCACCGATATGTTATTAAGCTCGGGAATAATCCTGCTTTCTAGGGCAAGACAATATGATCAAATAAGCAAGGGATTGGCACGATCCTAACTCATTGATCGAAGAGTGAACCAGGAAATATGGACTAGGTAGCAAGATCAATCTTAGAATGGTAGTTCAATAACCAACACGCTAAGAATGAGAATATTGTCCATTTACTACCAAGCAACGAGTTTCTCGGAGTATTGATTTCACACATCACAATTCACTTGTCGGCATTCCGGTTACAACAACACGAGGACCGAGGAATGAATGATGATGGTGAGAAGTATCACTGCATCAAGAATTCATAAGAGGTGGTGTAATTTTCAAGACATTCTTGACATAAAGATGGTAACACTCCAAGGTAGAACAGAGCAAAAGCTGGATTGGCATTTTGATCCATGGCATACAACTACTTTGACCCAATCCTAGAAATGGATAAGCTACTGGAGTTTGTTTCTCCTAG
Organism: Triticum aestivum; assembly: GCF_018294505.1. Classification (NCBI taxonomy): domain Eukaryota; kingdom Viridiplantae; phylum Streptophyta; class Magnoliopsida; order Poales; family Poaceae; genus Triticum; species Triticum aestivum. Next base: position 386,081,294 of record NC_057794.1, on the reverse strand, counting down.
TCATTCCAGAATAGAATGGCTTGACACACCACAAGAATATGAGGTATCGATGAGCATGAATGCACACATACTCTTAACTATCAATTGATAGACGAGGGCCAGAAAAACTAACAAGGGACAATGTCGGGGAAACTGATCCACGAACACCTATGGGGCCGGCGGACCGGGCCCCTTTCGGTTCGGCGGGGGGCGGAGGTCGCACGAAGAGCAGATCGAGGCGAGGCACACGAGCAGTTTACCCAGCTTCGGAGCTCTCCGGAGAGATAACACTCCTACTGCTGCTTGTCTGGTTGTATTATCTGGTGTTCTTGCTCTCGAGCGAGAGAGTGTGATCTTTTTTGGGCTACGAATGAATCGAAGCAAACTGTCCCCCAACCCCCCCTACGTTGCACATGGGCCTCCTTTTATACGCTAAAGGGGTCACCGACAGGTGGCAACGCAGAGGAGGGTAAAAACGTAAAAAGCGAGGTAGTTGATACAGTTGCTTGTACAGTGCACCCTACCTAACCCTGACGGCAGGGGACAAGGGCATTAAATGCCCATCTGAGTCGCCCGAACAGTGCAGAAAAGGACCGTTAGGGGCGCTAGCGTTCGCCACGATGGCGATCTTGTCAGCTTCGCATGCCACTGCGCACCGCTGGCTGCACAGCCTCCCGCCACGCGCGCCCGGAGAGGCCCCCAGAGCAACACGTTGGTGGATGCGCTGGAGCGTGGGCGCAGAGTGGCCGCCTGCCGCGGCAAGCGCCTTGCCGTTGTTGTTATCTCGCCGGGTCCAGAAGCTCGTCGCTCACCGGGCCTCGGTGTACCTTGTTTAGTCTTCCCGGCAAGCTCCTCTTGCCGGGGCCTTGTTGCCTTGCCAGAGCGCGTGGCGCGTCGCGGCAAGTTCCTTGGAGCGCCTTGGTTGGCCTTCCCGGCAAGCTCCTCTTGCCGGGGTCTTGTCTCCTTAGCTTAAATACTTTGTTCTTGGATGGCTCCAAGGGAACCTTGGGGGATCTTGGCGTTCGCCCGGCAAGCCTTTGCCGCGGGGTGCTGCAACTGCCCGTGCACAAGTTCGGGGTACTAGGGTACCCCTATTCTAGTACACCGACAGGAGCCCCCGGGCCTGGGCCAGACACGGTGCCGAGCGCTGTTGGGCCAGGCCCAAGATAGGGCACGGGCACACGCGGGCTGGGCCACGCAAAATCTTGTTCCGTATCCACCGCGCTCTCCCATAACGGCAGGCGTTGAATGCGGCATCGTGGGAGAGATCGTGGGTGGTTGTTTATTTGGAAGGCTGAAACGTCCGCCCCGTCCCTCTTTATAAGCAGAGGAAACAGAGGCAGTTCGTTCCCCCTCGCTGGTTGCTGCTACTCCTTCTTCACAAACTCCGCCGCTCCC